>NW_028301569.1:8495000-8507500 GCF_042242905.1 Orbicella faveolata | reverse complement strand
TAGGATATTTCTTTTGCAAAGGAGACATTTTTCTAAAGCAGCAGTTATCAGAGTTGCATTCGAAGGCAGGTAAAGAAGATTATACCCAAAGTGTCTAAAAACTATCTGACCACCAACTATAGCCCTCTAAACACAACTTTGAATTTTATATGCTGGTATCCTATCTTGTCAACTTAATTAACTCAATTCATTAATTCACCAACTGTTCCTTTACTTTATGAGTTACTAACTATAACTTAATTTATCCTTGGGACACATCAGAGATCACCAACTAGAGGCAAAGCCCTCATCAATGTGATCCAAGAATCGCCAACATCTTTGCACAGACTGGTTGGTCCATAATAAAAACTGTACTTAATGGTTGATGCTATGCAAGTTTATTATATGGCTAGTTCTATGGGCAGACAAGATGAACCAAATTTCCCCAAAAGCCATATAATTAATCTTTTACTGGCCAAACTTGCTCGGTCAAGACGGCTGAATAGTGGCCTCATTCTTTTTTTCGCGATTTTATTGGAGCTTACCTCCATCTCGATCCATATACACTCAAAAAAAGAACTTGGCCAATATCTCAGCCATCTTGAATTCACGTTTGGTCAATAACCCATATGTATCAAATGAGCAACCCTTTAAGTCTTTCTGAGAAGGGAGGAGTAATTGTCTATTGAACACAACATTGCCACAGTCAGTTGGATGAACCAAGAGAGGAGAAAGGTGGGGTGGCGCAGACAAAGAACAAAAAGTTGAAGTGTCCCAAGGCTTTTGAATAACACAGTGGTTTCTAGACTGTTAATATTAACAACACAGTATATTCAATATTTGAAGCTGCCAGATTGTACTGGTTTTCACCCCAATGGTCCACGGACAACTATTCCACAAAACTTTGCTGTGCTTCTTTTTCTTGGAAAATGCGGTGGTTCATTTCCAGTCACAGGCAGATTGAAGACTGACAGTAAAAGAAGATAATATTATCCCAGACATGAAAAACCACTAACTGTCAATGTGTGAGTTCCAGAAAATATTCACACCCACCCCAAGGAAGATTATTGGAAATACTTGGCAGAAGGGGGGTCTCAAAAGCTAAATTTTCATAGGGAAGTATTAACCAAAACTGAACTTTCCAGTGGAATAGGGAGGTAGGGAGTCAAAACAAAAATCCACCATGGGAGGGGTATGGATATTTCCTGGAACAGCACAGTGGGCATTAAAGTTTCATTTACTATAATGAGAATCCATAGTAAGAAAGGGTACACTTCACATGGCCAAATATGAAAGTTAATGATAGTTGACACACTTCCACCAAAGCCATGCTCGCATGCAGCAATGTTGCAACCTACAATCAATATTATCATTTGAAGCATATTTTTCTTTCGTTCCATTGGCCAAGAGACCACCACGTGACCTGCAAATAACTGCCTTCGTGTAATGGTCTGCTCATGCGTTGTACTGTCTAAACGTGTTTTGCTCCAGATACTATTCTGCTGAGCCCATTCGTTATTGAAACCAGTTTCTCAAGTGAAAAATGGCAGATCGCTTCCCTGAGCTGTCAGATAGTGATTAAAATATGAAAACACACTTGGTGATCAGATGACAAAACAATTATTGCAGTCGATTCTCACACAATATCATGATTTGTCAGTGTCTTGCAGATCAATTATTTGCCTCAGCCTTCAGCTTCGACAAATAATTAATCTGCTCCCCGCTGACAAATCACAATATTTTGCTCAACCTCGTCCAATAATTGTTAATTATTTGCTATGTAACACTTTGTTTTCTCATGATCCCCTTCTAGTCAGGGGGACCAAGACTAATTTGTAGATGCATATTAATAATCTGTTATCCCACTTACTACTATAAAACATCTTGACAGGGCTGTTAGATGCATGTATTAACTGAAGCAAAATGGATTGGCTTTGCATGTTGGCATAAGAAAATCAGCAGAGGATAGATTAAAGATCCTAAGAACACTTTCACGTTGTGTCATTTTAGAAAACATCAATACCCCTAGGTTCGATTCCCAGCAGCTGTTCAGGAAAAGAGCCCGCACTGCTCCAGACCAGACACGAGAGAGCGGCAGAAATCGAACCTACAATACCCCAGCGGGAAGGATTTTGGGTTTTGACCCCTCTCCCCGACCCCTCCGTGTCAAAGTGTCAAAGTGCATCTGACATACTTTATTGGTTGCAGTGACTTACTCACCAGTTTCTTTGAGTCCTTTTCCAAAGTTGCTTACAACAAATTTCAAGGTAACTAAAACCAGCACTCTCACAATAAAGGCCAAAGATGCTAAGGGAAAAGACAAATATGAAGAAGACAAATAAACAGGAAAATAGATAAATGAATCATGCTCAAGAGTCCAGAGGTGGGGGACTCCCATATTAAAAGATTGCGGATGCTTGTCGAAAAATCTGAATAAACTCCTAAAGGAGACTAATCTGGGCGTGGCTCATTGACAAGCTTTATTTGACCCCTAAAAGATACCACTTAAAATGGAATAGGCTCGATTACAAGCTGCTCAGGAAAGGAGCCTGTGCTAGTAGACCAGACTCAAGAGACTGCCGGAAATGGAGCCTAAAAACAGAAATAAGGGTGTTCTTTGATTATTATTGTTTAGAGTGCACCCTAAAAAAATACTTAGACTGCCAAAAACAGTCCTGTGGCATTCTGTCATTAACACCCTAAGTGAGACCAGAAGCTTTGAGTTATATTCCTAAGCAAGATGACAAGCATCTCCGACCCTTTGATATGGGAGTCCCCCGCCCCCCCGGGACTCAAGAGTCACAGTGATTCTTTGTGATTATCTCCATTCACTAGCTCATTGAAATCCCAAACTATGTCCAGACAGACTCCATGATAGCAATAACCAAATTCCGTTGATCTTTTAAAACTGGTAATAACAAACTGCAGAGCTGAAAAACACACCTGCTCCAAGAAAGGAATAAACAAGAACATCTTTACCATCTTTAGTGTCTTCAGTCCAATTATGAGCCACCTGCAATTATAATTAACAAAATAATAATTAGAGTCTGCATCAGGCTAAGTGGTCCATGCTGCCAGAGGTTGATTATCCTGGTTTCCATAGTAATAAGCAACTAGGAGTATATCTAATCCCCTGGATGGAATACTAGTCCACCGCAGGATCGAACTCAGCATGAAATAAACCATTTTTTGTATTCTCCGTATTCAATTAGAGGTTCGTGTGGGGAAGATCATTAAAAAGGGATATCATTTGCATTTGAAAAGACTCCTCCTGCCTCAGTGGGTCACAAGCTAGTTCCAGTCCAACACTGATAATACGAAAATGATCTATTGCCGATAAATAATTTATACACGTGGGTGGATACAGCTGCACTGTACTCTCGAGTAATTAAAAGTGAGTCAAGAGTAATATGTTTATTTAAATACAATGTTTCTTATTTGAAAAAAAAGACACCAAATAAATATAAGACAATGGGAAAACATACCTTATTTATTCTGTAGATTAAATAAGCAGGCTCTACAAAACTGAGAGGGATAAATATCCACACCAGAATCATCATCTCTCTCCTCATCTGAAAAACAGGACTCTTAAAATACTGTTTTCAAACTTAAAACTTCAGCATGCTAGTTTTGAACATGTATTCAATGTGCAAAGAAAGTCATGTCTAGAGGATTTTGCAATTCAGCTAGCAGATACTGTCCCAACTGCTTGCCCAACAGGCAAGTGAGGCTTTCGGGGAAAAAACATTGGAGGAAATTCAAATAACAGATTGAAGTACTGCCAGTTGTAATCTTTTGGGAGGAAGGGGGGGGGGGAGGGGGTGGAGAGGAAAATTACATCGTAAGTCAGAATGGCTTTCAGATTAGTGCATCACAGTAACACATTTCTCGAAGATGACACTCAAAAAATCTGTTCTTTTTGCACTCTTGTACCGTATTATCAGCTTCTGGGTATGCCATTACTCAACTACCGCACTAGCCTTGCAGGCTCACCAAAATACTGCAAATTCATAATTATTTGAATAATTACATGGTAACATGCTAACCGCTGAAGTGTCTTTAACTGAGATATAAACACTATTTCAAATACAATGGTTTTCACTTGAGTCTCAAAAGTAATTCACATTTACATTGTGCAGTACCAGAAAATATCCATTCTCCCTCCACAGAAGGGATTGGAATTTCCTGGAGGGTGGGGGGTTCTCTATGACCAAAAAATTTAAAGAAATGTATCAAGTTTAACTGGAATTTTCAGAGGGGTGGGGGGTCTTGTAAAAAATCCCTTCCGTGGGGGAGGTATGGATATTTTCTGGAACTACACATTGGCTTAAAAAAGTTTGTGCCACTTTTTGAGCCAATAAGAAGTGAAACCAAAAGCAGTTGTGACTCGCTCACATGACATTTCTATGCTTTGCATCAGCAACATGTATATTAACATGGAGTTTGATTGGTTCAGAGTATTGTCTGTTTGTGGCCTTTTAAAATGTGACTGGCTAGAGTGACTACCTTGATTTTGGTTTTACGATACCCAATTGAAAACTGCTCTTTCCCAAAGTCAAGGTTCAGAACATTTTTTTTTTTTGTCACTTACTGCACACCAACCCAAAATGCTCCAAGCAAGCTGGGTAGGAACACCCACACCGACTGTGACTTTGTCGTGCAGTTCAAGATCTGCCACGTTCATGATTACAAACACAGCTAAACTGACCTGCAGAGGAAACAGAATTGAACATATCCACATGTTTTGTGATTAATTGGCAATTGATGTCAGTTCGGATTCTCTGTATTACTATTTGTTATGTGTGCAAAACTTTGAACCAAAGTCATATAATATATTGCTGATAGGGTAGAGGTATATCTCAACTCCTACTGGATTCAATAATGTTGATTGGTGAACAGGCCAGTAGATAATCAGCTAAATATGACATTGTAAATGGTTTGAACCCAGGAGTATCAGTAGTTCGTATAGTGTGATCGTCCGGGTGAGTGTAGTTCTGAAAAGAACTGTTGTTGGTGACTGAGGTTTCGACAATCTGCGTCGGTTTTCTGTACACTGTCGTTCGTAGTTCGTTGTTGTCGCGGCTTACCAAACAGTCTAGAAAAGGAAGTTTTCCATTTTCTTCGATCTCTTTAGTAAACTGGATATCGGCGTTCTGTTCGTTTAGGTGGTCGTGAAAATCGTCAATTTCGTTTTTGTGAACGGCGTCTTTGTGTACCGAGACTGCTATACAACAATCTACTGTTAAACTACCGTTACCTACAGAAGACATCATGGACTTACTGAACCTTTGCCTTACATCGACTTACTTTCAGTACAACGGTAAACACTACAAACAGTTGCATGGAACAGCAATGGGGTCGCCTGTTTCTGTTGTTGTCGCAGAAATTGTGATGCAACACGTGGAGGAACGCGCCCTTGCAACTTGCCGACAAACGATACCGCTTTGGTTACGCTACGTTGACGACACCTTTACCGCCGTTCACAAAGACGAAATTGACGATTTTCACGACCACCTAAACGAACAGAACGCCGAAATCCAGTTTACTAAAGAGATTGAAGAAAATGGAAAACTTCCTTTTCTAGACTGTTTGTTAAGCCGCGACAACAACGAACTACGAACGACAGTGTACAGAAAACCGACGCATACCGACAGAGTACTTGACGAATCATCCTACAACCCGACTTCACACAAAGCCACGACTATAAAGACTTTGACGAGACGAGCGCAACTAGTTTGTGACACATCGGACAGCTTACGTGACGAAAACAGATACCTTGAACGTGTTTTTCACAAAAACAACTACAACGCTGACTTTATTAGACGAAACATTTACCGACCTACTGAAGCTGACACTACGAACAGGAACCCTACACCTGTTACTACAGTGACTATACCTTACATTAAGGGCACTTCTGAGACCATCTCACGGATCCTACAGCCCTACAACATTCGTGTAGCCCACAAACCTACAACTACGTTACGACACTTACTGACCAACGTGAAAGACAGAGACGAACCTAACGACAGACAGGGAGCAGTTTACAAGATCAAATGCTCCGACTGCCAGGCTTCCTACATTGGTGAGACTGGCAGAAACCTTAACACGAGACTGACTGAACACAAACGAGCCACGAGAAATGGTGATGCCAACAATCACATTGCTGTACATCATCAACTGACAAACCACAACATTGACTGGGACTCTGCTCAGTGCTTAACCTACAGTACAAACTATTTTCAACGACTGACTCTGGAAAGCTGGTACACTAACCTAGAACAAACGCCTCTTAACAGATGTCAACAACTACCGGCGCCTTACAAACGACTTATCCACGACAGAAACGAAACCGACAAACGGACTTCTAACAGACCGACTTAACAATACATGGACCAAAAACCGACCCATTTGACTAACAATAGACGGATCGAAACCTACCAATGACTAATGACAAACTTTACACGAGTCTTTCAGCCAATACCATCATGGCTATACTGACCAATCACGTTCAACGGACCAGACTTATAACATCATCGACTGACAAACACTATTCACTTGACTCTGAAGATGACTTCCTCTCAGGTTGTCGAAACGTCAGTCACCAACAACAGTTCTTTTCAGAACTACACTCACCCGGACGATCACACTATACGAACTAAATATGACATCGAAAAGGCTCTTGAAAAAGTCAAAGATAGTAGCTGGTTTACACTCTAAATGGTCTGTTTTATGCTCGTTTCTACTGATTTTTAAATACAGGTAGGCCTGGTTCATACTAGCGACATAATGACATAAATGGCATCTAACAATTCAACACAATGACATAATCACTTATGTCCGTAATGTGAAACATCGACATACAGACATAAAGGAAAAGATCAGTTGTTTTTTTCCTAATGTCGTTATGTTCATGCTGTTATGTTGCTATTATGTCATTATGTCAGCATGTTCACACCGCAAAGTAACATAACGACATAATGTCTTTCTTTTGTTGTTATGTTTATGTCAAATTATGTTGTTTTGTCGCTACTGTGAACTAGGCTTAACTCCTTCAATTAGCTAAGTAGCCCTCCGTTAGTTTAAATAGCACTGACTTACAAATGGTTAGCTTCCAACTAAAAGTAAGTTACATTTAACATGACACAGACATTTGAATTCAGCTTAATGGTAAACCTGCACACTTAAAACATTAGACCTGCCCCCTTTCAACCATCCGAAATCTCAGCACATCTGTGAAAACATTTGAATGTCAGGGTTCAAACATACAGTGTTTGTAACCTCAGAAATCTATAAAAAAAAGAGCTCAACAGCAGTTACAAAGAGCAACAGACTGTACTTGTAAAATATATCAAATCACACTCACTGCAAGTTGTAGGTCAAATTTAAGAAGACATGAGTACATCCCAGCGCTTCGGTACATTTCTGGAATACAAACAGAGGTAAGAAAAAAAGCTTTTAATATAAGAAACAGAATGTATAAGCCAACTGAACTATGAAAATAGCACTGGAAGTCTAATTTTTTGAAATAGTTTAAGACATAACTGTAAGATCACAACAACTTGAAATGGTGTTATTTATGCATCCGATTACTTAGCAAGTAAATTTTGTATTGATAAATTAATAAAGATGGTGAATTTTAAGCTCAGTAATGAAATGTGAAGGTGAATTAGTCAACATGACACGAGCGTGGGACAAAGAAAAATTCTGAGTCCAGAACAGGAATCGAAGCCATGACCTTCCGAACACCGGGCAGGTGCTCTATCCACTGAGCTAGAGAACTCTTGGAGAGCGAGGTCATTTAACTGAGTTCATATATGACAGGTGTCCTGCATACTGCTAGGATCAATGCTATCGAAGTCATCGTGAGTAGTGATAAATTAATATAGATGGTGAATTTTAAGCTCGATAATGGTAATTTTTCTTTGTCCCATGCTCGTGTCATGTTGATTAATTCACCTTCACATTTCACTACCAAGCTTAAAATTCACCATCTTCATTAACTTATCACTACTCACGATGACTTTGATAGCGTTGATCTTAGCAGTAGGTAGGACACCTGTCATATATGAACTCAATTAAATGACCTCGCTCTCCATGAGTTCTCGCAGCTCAGTGGATAGAGCGCGCGCCTGGTGTTCGGGAGGTCATGGGTTCGATTCCTGTCGGGGACTCAGAATTTTTCTTTGTCCCACGCTCATGTCATGTTGATTAATTCACCTTCACATAAATTTTGTATTGTATTGTGCTACTTGTTGGAATGTGGCGCTTGTTTCGTCGTATAATTTATTCAAATAGCTTTTGGGCAGTGCCTTTTTAAGTTTTTGCAATGCAGATCCGAGGGTTGTATCCATAATCTAAGCTTCTAGTGCAGTTTGTTGCCGTATCTCAGCCATTTATGAGCAGTCCCAGCATCGCGTTACAAATGTAAGTCTCTGTTGTTATCATGGGTTTTAGTTTGCGCTGTTTTCGCTTTGTTTAAGTTTGTTTTGTTGGTGTTTGTTTCATTTTTAACCTCATTGAATCACAAGTGGTTGATCGCCAGTTAAATAAAGTGTGCGTTTAAATTGTCATTGTGCGCTGGAGATGGTTTCATGTCTTGTTGGTAGCTTCAATAACAATCAGTGCACAATAATGGTAACATAAAACTTCCCTGTTTCTGTCTATCTGTATGTCTGTCTAATTATTCCTCCCTATCTCCCTTCCTTCCTTCCTTCCTTCAATTATTTCTTAACCATCCTGTCTCTAACTTCCTTTCTGCTCCTCTTGTATAATTACTGTAATTTTTTCCCTTCTTCTCTTTTTTCCTTCTTCCTAATTACTACCTCCCTTAATTGCTTCCTCCCTCTGCCCCTCCAATCCTAGTCTTTCTTCATCTTTCTTTCAATTAAGGATTAACAAATTTGTCAGATCAGACATCTTGGGTTAGAAAGCTTAATATCATGTTTTATCAATCCAACCTCAGAAATCAGTTAACCAAACCAAACTTTCAATTTCCTGAGGCAACCCTCTTAATATGAAAGAATGTAAGACCTTAACTCAGTATATACCATATAAACTGCTGGAAGAACTGAATACATAAATTTATTTGTCACAACAAAAGACCTCACATACTGTGTAACTGCTCTGAAGCTCCAATAGTCTTGAAGGCCAAATACCCAAAACCCTGAGCAACCTTGATGACAAAGTAGATGTTCAGAGTACCAAGAAGTAAAATTGCTGCAAATCTCACCTGTTAAAACAAATCTGGAACTAGTGAGACAATCTCAGATAGTGCAGAGTGTAATGAATAGCTCTGACGCAGTACTCATGACACAGTTCCTATATAACCCCTGCCATTCACTCCTGGTTTGTACTGACCTTGCTAGTAGCTAGGGATTTTGATGAGACATAATCTTAGCAGTGTGTATGTTTGATGTGTGTATTTTCATTCACAGTCTAAGAATAACTTACAATTAATTACCGTTTGTCAAGACAGCTCTCGAATTTTACTGTCAGTGGTGTTTTACGTCGATTTTTGCTCATTTTAAATTAAATAATACATTTAAGTTGCAAACGTGACAATTTTACTCTTCACGAAAACGTTTGTAACTTGATACTTTTGTTTTCCTCGCAAAGGTATGTAACCTAATACTCTTGTTTTCTCGAAAACACACAGAAGATGAGTTAGCATTCTTTTCACAGCTGGAGACAAATGGAGGAAAGTTGAATGTCGGATGAAGAAATGGAAGAGGAACGATTTGCTTTATTTAAAACGCAAATTTTCTTTTGACCGATAAACAGGAACTAATCTAGTTATCAAACTGTCACGGAACAGCACATTCTGTTTCCACCTTTGGTGTTAAAAAATAAAACCACTTAAATTTAAAATACACACTGATATCGATCAATACAACTGAGGAGCATTTCAACGAGAGGTATTGAAAGTAAACAAGGCTGCTTGACCAAGATTATATCCATCGGTGAATGATTCCCCTCAAAGACTGATAAAATTTATGCTTTCAGTAGGTGCCATGGAGTCTGCAGCAATATTTGGGCAGTTTCCTGGGTTTTTTGTTCAATTTGACAAGTTTTAATGCCACTTACTCGGGAGAGTTTCGGCTGCGGGTATGAACATTTTCGTCTCTTTGATGGAGACAATTAAAGGATGAAATAAACGCACTAGTGTAGTTTGGAAACAATAGATGATATTTCTTGAACCAAGTTAGGCGTAATTCCAAAAGACACGCAGTCACAGTAACATCCTTGTATCGTGCTAACAATGCTAGAATTAACACATGTGTATGACTTATTAGGGTTCTACCACAAGGAAAAGCGCTCAACGTTGGTGTGTGACCTTGTATGAAATGTATCTTCCACCTGATGTATGTAGTTGACACTAACGCTTATTAATCTGCGCACGCATTTAGAGCAAATACTGGTTTTGTTCTAAAGAGAAAAGTACCACAAGGAGAGCAAGGGGCTTTCTGAAACAAATATATAGCTTTTTGAACTGATCAAAGAAGTAAGGTAGGTGCATGCAACACCCATTTTACGCAGTGCTCACAAGTACCTACCCCATCCTAACCCCCCTTGCTGCTAGCCTAATTAATTAATTGAAATTAATTAATTAAACAAACATTAAAGTTTACACCTTATTTCCACAGTGCCATAGTGCCTTATTTCCATAGTGCTTTAGCAACGTCAACCCCCAAACCATCCCAATAGTGCACTCTGCACTGAAAATAAGTGTCTGAATGGAAGATATGAAGGGTATGGCTGGTATACATGTGGGATGACAGACACAGAGTTGAACAGACAGACAGTCAATCAGTCAGACACACAAGATAGACAGATGCACAGGCACGTAGACAGACAGACAGACAGACAGACAGGAGAACAGATACACACTCAGACAGGCAGACACACAACAGACAGATGCACAGCCAGACAGGTGAACAGACAGACAGGAGAACAGACGCAGATAGACAGACAAACAGACAGACTAACAGAATGATAGATTGACGGACTGACAGACTGACTAACTGACTGATTGACTGATTGATTGGCTGACTGACTGACTGACTGACTGACACAGACAGACAGACAGGTGGATGAACTGAATGAAAGCAGTTTGTTAAAACATGAGTCTAACAGCGCACTGGCATGTAGCCTGGCAAATGTACCAATGGTTAGGAGGAGCATCTTATGGATGGGGGAATGACATTTCTTGTAGTTTTATCAATGAAACTGAAACTAGAATTGTGCAGTCCAGTTCCAAGGAATATCTACATTTATCCAAAAAACCTGTCACAGGGATTTCTGAGGAAGAGAAGGGTAGGGAAGTATGGAATTTAGCTCCAATTCCCAGAGGGATCAGAGTGGGCAAGTTCAAACCAAAAACTCCTCTGTGGGATGGGTATAGATGATTTTGGTGACAATACATTATTAAATCACACAAGCCTTGCAAGATAAATTAAGCACATAGTGTCCCGGGGAAAACCAAAGCCATGATTCAAGAAGCTACAGGCAGACACCTCTCCAGACACAGACACTTGGTCATCATTGGTCCCAGCACCATACCAAGACTACATTGTTACTCTTCCAAACATCGACAGCTCTCCTAGGACAAACTTTGTCATAGTCTCAAGGGTGTCTACTGACATACATGTAAGGTTTGACTGTACAATGAACTACATTTAGACTGTACTCACCCATTTCAGAGTTGTTCGGGAATTGACGCTGAGATCAACAATAATATAAGACAAGAGCACAAGGATTGCCCCCATATAGGCATACAGCTCGAATTCCCGCTCCCTCAAGACACCATGAACTGCATAAAACAGACAGAAACCTGCAGAAAAAGGTTGAAGTTAACCGCTCAAGAACCGTTCTCCTTGAAAACATTGTTGTTCATCTCTAGAGTGTGATCGGCCAGTATCAATGAGGGTAACATTCTGAAAAGACTACTGTTGGCAACTTATGCAGACTTCCACAATGAAAAAAAAACCACCAAATGAATACCCATCCACTCAAACCACTCACTGAAATATTTTGTTCTAGTTAATATCAAATGACAAGGATATCCTATTGATCTCAAATGACCACTTCATGATGAACATGAACATCACTGAGCACACTGATCATACTGATCACACTGTCTAGTCTATTGGCTTCATTCTACCGTTTCAAAAATTGGTCAACAGGGTTTCATTAACATTTTCAGCAGGAGTACTGAATTTCGTGATAAGAAAAACCTTCCATTAGATAGTCAATCCAGGTGGGCAAAATCATCCTCGCAGACAGTCAATTTGCACGGTGCCCAGCCCTTAACAAGAATGTGTGATTCTCAGTTTCCTTTGTCTTCCAACCCTAATTATTTATGATCCATGAATAATTAGGGTTAAGAGACAAAGGATTATCATTTTAACCTGAAGTTCACTTTGACCTACAACACATTATGATGCCAGATCTAAAACTTGCATCATTTTGTACCTGATTCATGACACACAAAATCAAACCAGTTGAATCTTATGCAACATGCA
>NW_028301569.1:7992500-8030000 GCF_042242905.1 Orbicella faveolata | reverse complement strand
GTAACACATTGTCATTCCCAGGGGTATTAAAGACAAATTTTTGATGATTAATACAGACGGACTCTCATAATACCTCTTGGTTTTCTGAAAGGAAGTTTTCAATCGGATAATTTTAAATTTTTAAAAACATCAGAAGAAATTTTAACTCCTGAAACGCAGGAAGATCCCCTATCGACACTTCTTTCTGTGGATCCTTCCCCCGGATTCCTCAGCTCAAACTAATAGCGCTTTCAATGGACCAGAACACGAAGCGAAAACATAACGAATGTGCAACGTGCCGCTAAGATCACGAGGCATAGGCCGAAGATTTTGGTATGTGATAAAAGATCCTTCTCCGTGAACTCTCGGGGAAAACCCCGAGACGAGAACAAAGCCTCCGTGACTATTTGGCCCTGTGCCAGGGGGATACCCCTCTGAATCATTGGTTGAGGAGGGAGGGTACCACCCTTTATTTTTCAGGTTTTGTTAAGATGAAAAGAAACTCTTCATCATGCAAAAAGCACAATTTATGACACGTTTCCAATTCCAAGCTAAAACCGTTCAATACCCATACTTTGAGACCGCAGATACCTACCCATATTGTTAAATAGGCGAGTATCACCTCCCCCCTCACGATTTCTGTTCCAGACGACAAAGAGGTCACACTTTTGAGTGTTTACGTTGGTTTCATTTGCTACGTGACCCCAGAGCAAAGCAAAACATGTTATGCCGTGAGATTTACTCTTGAAGTTTGGTTTGCTACGTGCTGTAAATCCTGCTTGACAATTTTCCAGTTTTTCCAGAAGGAGAAAAATTCTTGTTCTATTTCGTTTTCAAAAATCTCTGAGAGGAAAACTGCGAAAAGCCGATCCTTCTCTTCTCCAAGGGGTTCGCCCTCACCAAACGGCAGATATGTTCCTTAGTGCGCATAAACACCAAATAAGGAACCAGTGGTAAATTAGGATTGCGTATTGGTGAGTCAGTAATGACAGACAAAAGCGATGTGCCTGATTCAGGCAAGGACAGTAAATTCCTTCGCCCGAGAGGAGAGAAAAAGAAAAAGAATAAATTAGCCCACCCTTGTTGGTGAGGTGCGCAAACTCCCCACACCTCTCCCCTCTCCGCTACACTGGTAGTTCCTTTTGAAGGTCAACCTCGCTGAGATTGAAATTTCGCCAATTTTAAAGTCATCTACGGGCTTTTCTCCCAGAGATGAACGTCTCGAGCTTCCTGTGAGGTATAAGACGTAGGTTACGGAGATACATGTGGGAATGAACGGGTCAATCTTGTGACCCGAGCGCTTCCTTATTTGAGCTGGGTTGGGTTATATTTAGCACGTAACAGCTCATATGCCAATCACCCGGCCGCTACGTGATGTGATAACCGAGTATAACTGTGTCCGCGTGCAAAGTGGATCAGTCTCGCCCTTGTCTAAAAAGCAACACGCAAAGAACGTTGAGAGCAGTTAGATTTCGATAATTTCTTGAAAGCTACTGGTCTAAGACATAATGGCGGACTCCGAGTGCGAATTTCAAAGTATTGCTAAACAAACGTCGCCCGATCGCAGAATCCCGACCTTAGACAACGATTTGCGCGTCCGCCGATTTCAACGCGGCGATACGCGGCGAATCCACAACCTTTTCTTGGAGGAGACAAGGTGCCTGATTTGGCCGATGTTTGCACAGACCGTCCGAAGTCCACCAGTGATTTTTGTCCATCTGTTTTTTATGGTAGTTGGGGTGACGCTGGCCAGGTCTTGTATTTTTGCCCTCTTTGGAGTGATCCTGGTCGTCTGTGCTGTCTTTCTATATATTTACCGGTGGTTTTATCAATACTTGACAAGTTCACTGAGAGGCGACTTGGCCAACATCTCACAAGTAAGTGTCTCTCTTTGTAATAATAAACCATTTTGGCTAGCGCCACTTTTTCAAAGGCCCATCAAGGACTTTCCATGATACTATTGGTGGGCCGCGCTGCTACTACATAGTAAACCAAACCAAAACAACTGAAAGCCCACAAAGTGCAACTTGGAAGCTAACACAAGGCAATTAGAAGCCTTTTTGAGGCATTCAAAGGGTTTCCAAAACACTGTAAGCCGACCGCGCCTAAGGGAAACCAGCACAATGCAAATTAGTCGAAGCCCTTTCAAGTTGTCAATGACACAATTGATTTTCCCCTGTTCTCTCGCTAATCTTTTGCGTATCACCTTAAAATCTGGAATCACTGCTTTCCTGCAGAGAACATGACTAGACTGGCATGGCTGAAATATGAGGTAGAAATGAATGAAATCAGAGAAACACGAGATTCGAGACAGGTCAGATAATTTTCAGGGTGACTTTTGCGTTTAGAAAACGCCGGCCGGGAAGCTATAAAATTGTACCTTTCCCGTTAAATTGTTGAGCTTTTTCGATTTTTGTTTGTTCAAGAAACACTCAAACCGGAAAACAAACCTTATTTTTCTGGAGAACCCGTTTGAAGGATAAAATATCTCAAAGTCAAAACATTTTATTTCATAATTTTAAATTTCGAGTAGTGACAGAAGCCGGCGTTCTCAAACTGTGTTTATATCGAATGCTAAGAATCAACAAAGGAAACCAGGGCAGTCTATTGTAGTTTTGCGTTTCGTGGCTTAATTCTACCTTAGTGATTCATGTAACAGTCGGTTGTACAAGCTATAGAGCTTCCTTAACCCCTTTATCAAATCTTCCCGCAATTCAAAAGGAGCGCATAAGAGAAAACAATATTTCTTCCTCCCACACGCCTCCCACCCTGTCTTGTTTTAGTGTGTCTGATCTCAATAACGTGATTAGAAGTGATTACGTAACTTGAACGTGATCTTCTCTACAATGTGAAACATACCCAACTGTGACAACAGCCCGGTGAAAAAGTCACGTTTTTACAATAGCCGAGACATGAAAATGTTATATAAGACAACTCGCTTGTTCTAGGAAATTGTTTCCTTGGCAAACAATGTCCAAAACATCGTTTCTTTCAATAGTGTGTAGGCCTAGCATTCCTAAAATGGTTTGCTTGCGTGATGTTATTTCAAATACCAAACTGTCTCGAGGAGTTTGAAGGGCCATTTTCAATCTCTATACCTCAGATCTCCAAAAATTGGAGAGCAACCAAAAACAATGCAGTTCGGAAAATTCTAGAAAAATAACAGGGGAACTGGTTTCCTTTAGCATTCGCGTGTTTTCGTGAACTTTCGCCGCACAATTTCCGTTTTCTGCGCACGCTAATCCTGTTTGAATCACAATCGATCACTCATAACGACATCGAGAACATTCAGTTTATACATCCGTCGTGGTGATGAAAATTCCTTAGATTACATTAATTCTCTCTACAAAGGACATATCACGAGTCACTTTGCAATTCACGTGGAAAACGTGATTCTCCTCAAAACTCGCACGCACGCTGTCATTGGTTGGACAGAACAGCAACACTTAATAATGCATGCTAAGGAATGTGTCAGACTAAAAATAGATCAGTTGCGGGTAAAACACAACGTGAGGTTACATGTGAGTTTTCATCTTCATCTATAGAGGTGTACTTCACACCACTTTGTGGTTTAGTGTGCCAGGTTTTGTATCAAATTAAAGTTCGAAGACTTTCTAATTTAGTTTCTTTTTTCAGCTATAAAGAAAACGGGCAAATTTTCCTGTCCAAGTTTGGTGCACTTTGATCGAGCTTATGATATGCTAAACCCCTACCCTTTACCTTGTTCAAAGTTCAAATTTGACAAAGCTTCTTTTATTTCCACTCAGTGATCGTTCCAAAACAAACAACAGCACGTTAGAATGTTTCGCCGCCGATCTTTCTCTCGTGCCCTCTCTAGTATATGTCATCTCGATCTCGTGTACGCAAACGTATAAAAAGGGCGGAATAAAAAAGGGCGGAATTCACGAGGAGTTTTTAAAGGCGCTTTCTTTCTCGTGTACAGCGCTACCGCACCCTTGTCTCGTCCCAGTCCCTTCTCATCTCAAAAACACCTCGCCCGTAGTCCTGGTCAGGAAAAATAGACTCCAAGCTGCCAGTAGCACATAGAAATCTTGCTAAGTTGCGGTCATTTGAGTGGCCACATGCCAGGGTTTTATCCAGATCAGAGTGGAAAGCGTTTGAATTTTGGACATGGAGATTATCTGTGGAATCTCGGAAATGATTGTTTATTAGTTCTGGCTTTTCAAGAATGTTTTGCGGTTTCCCAGTCAGTAAAGCCATTTTCAACATGTTTTCGTTTGTTTTCCTGATTGCAGTATTATCTTTCTAAAGCGAAGTGCACTTTCCTCGTGGCGGAATTCGACAGCTCCATCGTCGGCTTCATCGCCGTTGATCAAAAATCTGAAACTATGGCGATTGTGACGAGAATGTCTGTGGATACTTGCTTCAGGGGAAGACGAAAACTGATTGCCAAAAGACTACTACAGGAGGCATTCAGGTTTTGCCAAGAATGTGGCTACGAAGAGTTAATGGTGGAATTCCCTGGATTAAGCAAGACAAAGATCCACAGATTACGTCACTGTGACGTGAAACCGACAAGGCAAGAGTTCTCTGTCGCACGACAAGGTTGAACGTCACGAAAAGACAATTGCGTAACGTTGTTGCGTGCGACATGATCCTGTGACGTCACAAGGAGAGTTGCGTGATCATTCCTCCAGAGTGCTGTGACGTCACTAGCTTGCCTAACGCTTGGAGAGAATTCCGTTTGAAGAACATCAAAGTAAAACTATAGAGACAGTCGTGTGAACTTATTCCACGAGGTCAATAGTTTATACCTATCGGTTATTGATTATAAACAGCTTTTTAAAGGTTACTCCAAGCTTGGTTACTATTGGGTTTGTAATACTAAACTATACCTAGAACCATTTTCACCACGGCGAAAAAATTACAATTAACTTCAAAAGAACACTGATCTTACAGTTACGGAGCTTTACACCCTCAAATGGCAAGCGCGTAAAAATTCATCCAAACTGCACCGATTTTGTCGTGCATTTGATTGGGTGAAGACGGCAATGCCTTCTCTCTAATGACTCTGATTGGTTAACAAATTTTCCCGCGATTTTTCTAAGCCAATCACTAAACGCGTTAATCTCATCGGTTTAGGAAAGCGCACCATGTTAAGGCGACATAAATTAAGCTTGCCTAGTAGATGATACGGCGAACTTTTCTTAAGTTCTGATGAAAAACGAAAAGGCCCATAACATAGCGTAGGCCAAATTTTAACGCGCGTCCACCATCCGCAACATTACGCGGAATGACGTGGCTTAATTGACTATCAGCTACTCTTGCGTTCTGTTAAAACTCTAAGCCAAAACCGAAGATGTTTCCTCGCTTGACTTCATAGGAGGGCAAAATTTACTGAATAGCTTTGACTTATTCCATAACCTCTTTGGTTGCAGCAGAACTCGCTTGTCCCTTCTGGAATGCCGCGCAAACTGTTGAATCCCCTGGACACGTTGACTGAAACTGTTGCCAGCAATGTTGCGGCGTGTGTCCGGGTCTTAAGTGCATTGGAAAAAAAGAGGCATAACTTAGATAATAGTTTTTATGACGTTCAAATAGAGCTTAACACTTGGATGAACGGACAATATTTTAAAAATAGCTAAGAGTTTAAGACGGTGTAAGAGTTAGGAGTTATCAAGAAAGAAAATTCATTTGAATGATGAATAAGAACTGAACAGTGAGTGAGAGATTGATCGTGAAATGTGTTTTCTCTGGCTACTCCTGGTTAGCCCAAACAGACTTAATATAATTAAGTGATTTGACGACGGAAACAGTTATCTAAGATGCAACCTTTCTATTCCATTCCAATTCTCCAAGACTCCCTGACAGGAGCTGAAAGGACCACATTTTGTTTTTTTTTTTATTTTTTGTTTAATTTTCTTTTTTTTTTTAAGTCTTCCGCACCCCAAGCGGGAATTTTTCCAAGAGAGGTAGAGCAGGTACAAGGCAGAAAACCAAGCAATAGAAACTGAAAATCGAAATCTAATAGAGTAGTTCTAGCGTGAAAAAATTTTACGTAGAAACATTATGTATTAAGCAGATAAAAACTTTACTAAATAAAATATAAATTATTTGAAACATTGCTGGTCAAATCTTTATGACTGTTCTATTTAGCTCAAGGCAAAACAAGAACAGCAACATTGTTGTGGTTCAAGGGTTTTTCTCTATATTTCGTTCCTTTAGTGTAAAAATTGGGCACCCGGCTAAAACTTCTGTAACATTGTATACCGCCAAGGAAGCGTCAAACGCCGACAGCGAAATCAGTGAAATGAGACCGCGCGTACATCCGGGCTTGCGTGCTGCTTGCATGGTCTAATACGATTCATGTAAGGTAAATCAAATATCGTAACATCAAAAAGGACGGGTATACTCGTCGGGAATTTTGAAAAGAATCCTCTTTTGACTGGTTTGTGGACGTGGATTGGAACTTTTTTCCGCCCTTAAGAGGTACCAATTCTAATTGGTATTCTATCTCCTGTCATATTTTTTCGACGACGAACACCCCGGTCCTTTTTATATAGGAGTTCCCGTACGTTGCCACATAGCTATGCGCCGTAGCTTTAGGCTGCCTTAGTTTGCTTTCCTGTTGTTTAAGAACTGAGTCCATGGTATCTTTCCTTTGCTGCATTCGCTTAGAGGAGCTTAGAAAACCGATTAAGAAAAACTTAAGCCGTTCCCGTCGGAAATATATACGTTCGCTTAAATAGCCGGTTACAGGAATGTGTACAGAGTTTCTAGACTTTCTATGGGAGTTCAAACGGAGTTTTCCAAGGTAGTCGAAAGTACATGTACCGGTCAACTCTCAAAGCAAACGAAACGATAACATGGAAAGCTCCCCGGAGTTTCACTTATTTCTCTGTAACTGAACTCTCTGTAAAGTGAACGTATTTTTAAAGCGGACAGTTAGGCCGCTTTTGAAGTTGTCCAAGTGGGAGAGAATTAACTGTTGACAGGAACCATAATAGTTGAGCTGTCTCAGCTAATAGAGTGAGAAGTGATCCTTGAGATTATGCTTGTCCGCTCCCATTTGCAGCGTTTAAATTCTCTCCTACATTACGTTAGACTACTGGCAGACGGTGTCTTCTCATAATTCCTGCCTGATTTCGAGAGAACTGGCTGCCAGCAAACTGACAGACAGCTGGTCGTGGAAAAACGAGAGAAGGTTGGTACCGAGAAACCCAGCAGGCCTTGCGCGACGCCATATTACCCCCAGCAGCGCCTCGTTCTTTCTCTTCTTCCCTCGTGTTCAAAATGAAAGTTTGCGGAGAGGTAACAACGATTACATTTAACCGGCTTAATATATTCTGTAGCGAATAAAATCCTTATTTTATTCCAAGAGTAAACCGTAGACAACTTAGTGCCATTGTAATATTGCCGTTTTACTTTGAAAAATGAGGTTTTTGGGTTGTGAGATTTCTGAGGGAAAGATCTTGTCTGTTTATTGGGATTTCCATCCTAAACAAGCTTACTTTCTTGTACTTGATTTATTTATACTCTTGCATTTCTCATTCACAAGAACCTCACAAATAGTTCTTGGTCAAACCCTTACTCGAAACGTAAAATTCATAACAAACAAATAGTATTAGTATTAAAGTTTTTGCAAAACCATAAAATATGTTCGACAGAGGCTTACTCGTAAATTTGGCCTGACATTCTTAAATGTCTCTTAGAAGAAGATACAGTGGTTTCTTTTACCAATTTCACATATTATGAGCCTAAAAATTATCTCTACTATCATTTCTAAAGGGGCATGGTTTGTTATGATCACTTACATGTCAGCATTGTGTCCGGAATTTACATAACTCCTCCAACATTTAATATATCAATCCCTTGAACAACTGGGACAAGGTTTACTTATGGGTGAGAGTACATTATTAGGCTAACAGGATGAAATACTGGGGTCAACCACTATATCAGAGCTTGATGTTGTGATATCTGGGGTTGTCAATGCAGCCAATTTTTTTTCGCTGGTGACTAACTTTTCACTTTTTTCGCTGAAACACTTGTGCTAGCGACTAAATCTGAAAACTGGGGGCCTTCTGGCCCCAAGGTTTTTTCTGGAAAGTCAAGCCCTGAGTAGAAATACTCTTTGTTGTTTCATGCTACAAAGACTACTACTTACTACTGAAATATTCTAATTTAATTAATATTTAAATTACTGTAACTAGTTCCTTAATTTTTACTTTTAGGTGTCCCCAATTAGTAGAGAGTTTCACTCTCGGCTATTTTCATCTAGGGAGATCAATAAAGTTGTTGATTGACTGATTGATTCAAGCATGTACTTAAAATCGTGATGGTGGCACTGGTGTTGCTAGTTTTGAAAAGGTGACCTGTGTAGCAGAACAGTTTTGCAAGGAGACAGACTTGTCAATTTAGGGGAAAAGTGATTCTAATAAGTGGCCCCTAATGTATGGAAAAATTTTCTCTTTTTTGGATACTGCAAGTTGTGAAAAGCTCTAATTTTGTCTGCCATAGTAGATGCAATTTTGAAAAAAAGATTTTGAGCTGAATAGATGTAGCTGTGTTTCTTGTTGTTGTTTTTTAAGTTTTCTGTCAACTTTTCATATTTTTCAGCTGAAAGAATATGAAATCATTGGCAGGGCTCTGCCATCTGAAAAGAATCCGTCCCCTCCCCTCTACAAAATGAGGATTTTTGGGCCTGATGAGGTTGTAGCCAAATCAAAATACTGGTATTTTGTTGCCAAGTTGAAGAAAATCAAGAAGTCGCATGGAGAAGTTGTTTCCTGCAAACAGGTTTGTGTGGTGTTTAGTAAACTGATGCCATTGCAGCGTCATTCAGTGATTATTGTATTTGGCAATCAGTGCTATTCACTTATATCACACCTCAGGTATTCTATATGGGGTCTGCGTTCTTACATATCTGATTAAATTAGATGATAGTGATGATAAAATAAGTACAAGCTTGATTTCAATGCCACTTAAAACAGCAGTTTCCCTCTAAATGAGGACACTATAAAAATGTAAACCTAGATATAACCCTCCCTTCATAACAAAACTTGAATATGTTATGAAATGATAATAGTGCTGGACATTGTGTTTGACCAAGATGTGTATGACATGAATGCTTGAGCAAACTAAAAATTCGGTTTGATGCATTCCTTGTAATTGAGAGCAATTATTATTTTCTACCACGGAAGCAGGTTATGGCATTTCATGGGACTGATTCTTGTTTTGGGAACTAGGAGTATTGAGAGTTTGTAAATGTCTTTGCAATGTTTCTCTGATGTAAAAATATATTCTCATCTATCAAAAATACGTAGTTGCAACTTTTTGATTTTGGTCCTGAAAAAATCTGCTAGCCAATTTTGTAACTGTCACTGGTAACTTAATGCTTATATGTAAATGTTTTAGATCTCAATCAATACACTTTTTCTAAACAGGTTTTTGAGAAGAAACCCCTGAGGATCAAGAACTTTGGTGTTTGGCTGCGTTATGACTCTCGCAGTGGAACTCACAACATGTACAGGGAGTACCGTGACTTGACTGTGGCTAGTGCTGTCACGTCCTGTTGTAAGTTTGTTACTTTGTGGGTAAATTATACCAAACCCAAGCAAGTTCACTTGTAATATGAAATGCCCATCAAGCATTCTCAGCTGAAACAGGTGTTACAGGTTATGGCCCTTAGTGACAGCCCTGTATTACATGTAAATATAATTTCTCTGCAGTTTGGACTGAGAGACATACTGACCTAACATTTCACTGTGTTGCAGTCAGCACATCAGAATCAATAGCTCCTTGCTTAATCCTTGCTGGGTTTGTTGTGTTGTCTTCTTGCAGAAAGGTTTTAATTTTAAATTTTCAAAGTTAAAAAAAAGAACTGAAATAAAAGTTCTTGCTAATCCTGATTAGCTTTGTTATGCTTTGAACAAACCGGCCCGGGTGTAAAAATTTGATACCCATAAACTGTCAGGGGAACCAACAAACATGGTGCAGGATACCCACAATGGAGAAGTATTTCATCAAAGTGGTGGGGAAGTATTGATAACCTTAGATAATTCTGGATAAGTTCCAGCTGCATGCATGGCCCATTGCATGGCATTGCAACCCTTCCTCTCTAATTCTAGCTGCTCAGAGTTTGTTAGAAGTGTTTCTGCAAGACATGTTAACTAACATACAGTTTACTCTGTATTAGTAATGCCTCTCAACAGGCTTTTAGCCAGGATTTGTTAAGTGGACGTCCAAAATGTGCTATAGGGTCTACTCAAATGAACAATTTATAAAGCAACATGTGACAAATAAAGCAATTTTCCTATGGATGCCATTCCTATGGATGCCAGGACACCCATCTGTCTAAAAGCCTGTTCCTCAACCAGACTAGCTGGCTATATGGGGTTGTCACTTGGTACATCTGGTTGTTCAGGTCATTTAGAGATGCAAGTTTTTAATTTAGTAATTTAATAGTAGGTACTGATTATTTTTTAATGCACAGATCGGGATATGGCTGCTCGTCACCGAGCTCGAGGGTCAAGCATTCAGATCATGAAGGTTGATGTGATTCCAGCCAGCAAGTGCAGGCGACCACACGTGAAGCAGCTGCACGTAAGTTTCCATTAGTTTGTTAACTAAATGACATGCATTGCATCTAGTAACTGTAGATACGAAACATATTGAAATTCTTAATTTTTCACCCTCTGTGCACTGGTCAAATCATTCTCTTAAACACTGGTTTCCAGAGAAAAATTATTTGGGAAGAAAATATTGTTTTAACTGTAGTATTAACCCACTATGGTGAGGATCTAACTGTAATTTAGTATGGGCTACAGTGTATCTCAAATCTCGCTTGTGATTATCATAATAACATACCAAATAACACCCCAGAGACAAGGTTTATGTAACCCATGTTAAATACATTAGTAAATTACTTTCTGTTCCATTGTTTTTGTGTGCAGAATTCAAAGATCAGGTTTCCCCTGCCGCATCGTATCATCAAGTCCCATTACAAGTCCAAGTTTGTGGCCAAGCGTCCTAATACACACTTTTAAAAGTGATGAAAAATGACACTGGGAAGCATAAAATAAAATTGATCTCATAACACCATACTTTATTTGTTTTGATTTTTCTTGTCACATAATTCATTTTTATGCCCTTCATCAGCCCATCAGATGTTCAAGACCCCCATCACTCCATATTAATTTAGTAGATAACACTAGACGTCACAACTTTGTTCCCAGGGTCATCTCCTACTCGGCCCTGGTGGCGAGAGAGACAGGGGCCATGTTTCTCTCGCCACGGAAGCCGAGTAGGAGAGGACTGTGGGAACGAGGTTGTAGACTTCAGGGATTTCACATGTTTCTCTGTCTGGTTATTTCGTAGACTGCTTGGCTAACATGTTTACATCGTTTTTGCCACCCAATTCAGATCATGCAATGATTCATTCGGGAGGTTGCAATTGTGCAATTTGTCACATGCAACTAATTGCATGGGAGTTTGTAGAAACAGAACTATGAATTATTGTAACCTCCCAAATGAATCATCACATGGTCTGAATTGGGTGTCATCAAGGATTTAAAATGTTAGCGGAATCCGTCTATTGATAGGTCTTGGCCATACACAATCACAGAGACCCTAAGTTGTAGTTTTTGGTTACGTTGTTGTAAGGGAATTTCATCTTGGAGTTCAGATGGCTCTATTACAGGAATAGGTTCATTCTCAGCCCCAGAGGTTTCAATCCTTTTGGTCAGCAGGATTGTCGTTAAATTTTAAGTCAACTGTAGCCTTGATCTTTACACCTGAACAAACTTGTTACGTGAACTGTATCAACTATAGGCAAGTGCACCTGTAACATCAATGGCCTATCAAACATACACAGCCAGAGCAGGTGTTATGGTTTCCAGCCCTTATTGACAGCCCTGGTCAGTACCAAGTATTGCAACCTCTGGGAGGGTCCAACACTGGAAATGCACAACTCCTGAACTTCCCTTCAGATCCAGCGGCATAGCAAGGGGGGTCCTGAGGTGCCCATCACCCTCACTTTTGTAGGCCTTTGTTAAGCAAACAACCTACAACAGGTGGCAAAAACAACATGACAATCTGGTGAGTACCCTCACGTGGACACAGTGTGACCCCCCCCCTCCCAAATCGGGTCTAGTTAGGTGGTGATTCTAATGTTGGTGCTGACCAAAAGGATTGTGGCCTCGGTGACGAGTGAGGAAGGTTACATAGAAGAGTCTTCCTGTTTACCCCTTATCCCTTAGCAGTACTATCTCCAGACATTGAGAGCTAGTCATTCGGGCAATGATAAATTTTCTCAGCCATATTTTGCACCACTGATCAAGGTCATCAAAGGCAAGGATAAACAGGCTTATGGACACGGATGAATTCCTGCCTGTTATTTTTGCACTGCTGAGAAATACTTTGTCTGGAGCGACATCCAAAAGGCTGTCTGTTCACAGGTCGGGGTACACCCGTTGGAAAGGAGACGGGAACACTCAAAACGCCGTTTTCGTTGTCTCGTGTAACGTCTTTTTCCATCATGTAATGCACTCCAACAGGTTACTGTTCTCTTGCAGTTGACCATTAGTCTACTGCCTCTTAATAAGTCAGAACGATTGAAAAAAAGAAAAAAGAAACTAGTCGGTATCTATTAATATCCATGGCTGCGATGGTCGATGGAGGGAGGCACTATCAATCAACTGGTTGAAATTTATCCCCGGGGGGTGTTCATGTTTCTATTTGATCGATATATAATAAAGAGCGATTGAAGGGTAATTTGGCCGCGTGCCATTTCATGTTGTGCCAGAACAGGATCAGACCAGTAACGTTATACAACTGACCTTTCACGTGATCACTTAGTATGACTTAGAAAAGAAAACAGTGTTTGATTCGCCAGTCTCAACCGGAAATGTAGCTTTCTTGGAAAACTGCAGGGAAAATATAAACTATATAAACTTATGTAGATCGTGTCAGAACACGACAACCCACCAGCAATGGATCTTCAGTTTTTCGCTTTGGTGTTCCTCCTAGCCTTAGTTGAAGCTCGTGCTCAATTCAAACCCGCTCAGCCTTGCGATCCTCAGAAGTGTCTTCCTCCAAATTGCCGATGCAGCGAGGATCGCAAACCACCGGGTGGTCTGACGCCTAAGGAAACTCCACAGATTATCATGGTCACTTTCGACGACGGTATTGAGGAGCGATTTTACGACTTGTACATCGAGCTGTTAGACGAAGTGCGAAATCCTAACGGCTGCCCTGCCGTGGCAACCCTGTTTAATTGTAACGTAGGCACAAACTACTTCTGGGTGGAAACTGCGTATTCCAAAGGGTTCGAGATAGCGGATCATACCGTTACCCACCAGGGAGCCACTTACTATGAAAAAGCTAATTACACTGTGTGGAAGAACGACATCGATGGGCAAAAAGAGATTTTGCATCGGTAAGTTTTTTCTCCTCCCCGTTTATAGAATAATTAACTCGTTTAAAATTGGCTTCCGTCTCACGCAACAGTGGTTTTCTCGGAAATAACGTAATACTTTCCACGTCTCGTGATTTTACTTCGGACGGGGGTGTTTTAGATTTTTCTCCCGGTACACTTTTTCTTCTTTGAGGATATATTTCATAAGAATGTCGAGGCTGAAATTTGTGAAATTTTAAGAATATTTAAAGAATATTTTAAGAATAAACCTGAAGCTGAAATCTTGAAAAGGATAATTTTGAGGGGGTTGGAAATTTGCAAATACAATTCAGTAAAATTATTCCTTTATCTAAACGGCAAAACCAGCCAAAAACCAGCAAAAACATACCTAGCCGTATGCTCGATACTAATAACATTTGTGAAAGGAGTTATGTGTATTTTTGCCTCTGGAAACCCTTTTTCAGGGTTTATCAACTCTGTGATTTTTTTGTAGGAAAAAGGGTCAAAAGGTCCTTGCTTCCACTGAAGCTAAAATTAAAACGTGGAGGGGAATCGAACTTGGGGAGTAGTAAAATATAAAATCTCAAAAACAGGGTTGATTTTTTCTAGTTATGACGAAGAAGATGTTTACGTTAGCTCTACACTAATCGGGTTTTTGATATACAAATTGTTTTATAGATTTGCAAACATACCCTATGAGGAAATTACTGGATTTCGAGCACCAGACCTTATGTTCACTGAGAACATGTTTAAGGTTTTGTATACAAGTAACTTCACTTATGACCTCTCCTGGCCTGTTAATGCTAACTTTGATGGGCGTGACCCAATGTACCCCTATACCCTGGACTACCAGTCGACCGAGCCCTGTCCTACCCAAGAACAACCGTGCCCAAAGATGTCCTACCCAGGGCTCTGGGAGATTCCTAACATCAACATCATGAACAAAGATAACACAACATGCGCTTCGATGATGGATGGGTGTGATCCAGCGGGGAACGCAACAGCCTGGTACGACAGACTGGTCAACAACTTCCATTATCACTACGACACGAACCGTTCTCCCTTTGGGATGCATATGCACGTGACCTTTTTCTTATCAGCCCTTGGCAATGATCACATGGTGGCCGCAAAGAAATTTCTTAAATACGCCGAGGATCTGGGGGATGTTTGGATTTTGACACCTTCTCAAGTCATCGCTTGGATGAAAGACCCTCAAAATGATGAGCAGGCAAAGAGTTTCGCTCCTTGGAAGTGTCCTGACCGTCCAAAGCCGCGATGCGATTTATCGACTGTCAACCGTTGTCACTACACGGTGAAGGGTGAACAGGTCTACCTGATCACCTGCACCAAGTGTCCTCCGCATTATCCAACGCCTACTAATCCAGACGGAAATTAGAAGAAATGCTAAGAGCAGTCAGATCAGATACGCGCTAGATACAGTTTTGATGGCTAATTGACAGTTGAATAAATCTGCACTCCGGATGGAAGAGAAAAAGAGAGAGAATTTTATCTTCAGATTACTAAACGATGATTTCATTCTTTTTTTCAATATCCTTTCTTTGTGGCAAAAAATTGACCGAAAAGTGACCGAGGGTTTCCTTTGTCACATCGTTTTAGTATGCTTATATTTCTGTGTATCTTTGACCATTTCAATGAAATTTAGTGAAGGATTCAATCCGATTTACTTGGTGGCTCTTTATGTTGGTAGTGAAATATGTACTGTGCTGTAGCTATTTCTTTGGTGTAATGTGTTTAAATAAAGTGTTGATTGATTGATTGATTAATAATTTGATTGATTGATTGATTGATTGATTGATTAGGACCCTCGTTTGTCACGAATAGAATTTATACGTAGGTAGGAAAATGTGCGCAAATAAAGCGCCCTTGAATTGAAATTTCGTTTGTTCGCGAGTTGTTTGTTCTGGATGTTCCGATCTTATCAGCACTTCAAATTTAGTTCACTGACACGGGCCAGTTTGCCTTCAGTGCTGTAAATAATTCTGGAGTACTCTGAGTCCTTTCAAGTTTGATCAGTTTCTCTCAACCTCTCCGACCCTCTCCGAACTCAGTTGGTCATTGTTGCAAGTTTCCTACTTCAGGGACGTAAAGAAGATACATTGGTATTTGCAGCCGTATCAGTATTAATGAAGCACTTCTTCTCATAGAACAAACGTTCTTTCACCGGGTCGGTACGCTTTCATATGGGCTTTACAACTTGAGTCAAGTCAATTCTTTTTCTTTATAGTTTTTTCAATTTGGAATAATTTCATATTGCATCATGACCTTGAGTATAGCTTTTAGACTTATTACTGCTTTGAATTTGCCAGGAAAACTTTGATCTTTACAGTTTTTTCAGGCAGTGTTTTTGTTATATTTTTGCAAAATCCCAACGTTCTGCGCGACCGCGCAAAAAGGGGAAAGACTGGAGGTGGGTCCAAAGTTTTCATTAAGGTCATTCAATGTGACTACCAAATTTGGAAGCTAGAGTAACCGCGCAGGAAGTAAAGGACTGGGGTAAAGGACTTAATTAAGGTCGATCAATGTGACAAGTATTTATATTTACTCTGCGATGAAATAATTTTGAATCTTAAGACCGAAAACGACGCAAAATTCAGCTATCATGCTGTCGTTAAAAGTTGGTAGGCAAGTTTTAGGCGCCTGTAAACTTGTAAACACGCCATTGCTTCGTTGTTTTCTTCATACCTCAAAGCCAACTTCAACTTTTGCCAAAGATCTTTTTCTCGGACGTTGTAACAAGGTAAGACTTGATTTCGAGATTTAAGCTCAGTATGTTTTTTTAATCGGATTTTAAAGCCTTGACATTAATTGTAGAGTAAAACTTGCATCGTCACTAATGGTAAATAAGATCAGGAAAAGAGATGTTCACCTTCGTAGCTAAATTAAAGACACACACGAATGCGAGTTTTCGTTATGTAATCTTCATTTTGTCAAGTCCACGTGAACGTGGGTGAATGGTTGGGTGAATGATTTTATAACTTTCATAACTGAAATGAATGAAGGGAGAAGTGAGTGGGCGACTGAGTGAATGAATGACTGACCGACTGACTGACTGTCTGACTGATCGGGTGAATGATTGACGGAATGGATGAATGACTGACAGAATGACTGAATTTTTGACTGACTGACTGACTGACTGACTGACTGACTGACTGACTAACAGACTGACTGATTGACTGACTAATTGACTGTTTGACTGACTGACTGGGTGAATGATTGACTGACTGACTGGATAAATGATAACAAACAAAGGAAGAAAAGAAAGGATGGCCAAACTGGTAGATTGATGGAGACAGGAGATATTATTCAGTTCTTTAATCTCATGTACTCTCAGCCTATTTGATGACCATGTACCAGTAATAGTCAAGAAGAGATCTTACTTCTGTTGTACAATATTCTTCCCCTTATTACAGTATTGTCTCATTCTAATTTGGCTCAGCTGTTTTGAAACCATTTTAACTGGACGACTAACATTTTATTGCTTGTAGCTTATCTGTCAATTTTTTATTAGGCAAAAGTTTTCCCATTTCCGGACCCACTCAATGAAGAACAACGGGAAACCCTGACAATGCTCGTTGAACCTGTTGAGAAATATTTTCAAGAAAAAGGTAATCATTTGGTCCAGAAGTATCCTGGTAGGTGTGGTTTAAACAATTACTTGTTTATTTTGATGTCTGTATACCAACACTGTGCATCGTGTACATATTTAAACCACAGTGGATTCTGCCGACATTGACAAGAAAGCCAAAATTCCTGAAGATGTTATGGGAGGACTAAGGGATCTTGGATTGTTTGGACTTCTGATCCCTGAGAAGTATGGTGAGACTATAGACCAGCCTATGATTTAAAGTGTTTTTCTTGTTGTAAGCTAATGGTTCAGAAACGCTTTGCCTCAGTTTGTATTGGAATGTATTGACTGAGTGAGGAGGGGGGAAGGGGGGAGGGGGGTGTCAGAACTGGAAGAACAATACACCAAGACAGTAGGCAATGCCAAGAAAGTTATGTGCAATAGCCCAGGCCCCAGTTGTTCGCAAGGTGAATAACACCATAGCCACAGGATAAATCGCTATCCAGTGGATAATTGTTAACAGATCGTGTTATCCACTGCATAGCGATTAATTATTTATCCCTTTGATAGTATTACCCATCTTTCCAACAATGCAGGCCAGATCTCTTGGAGTCCAGATTCTATCCTTTACTTGTGTGGTAGGCAGGTGAAGTTTTACTTAAGAGAATGTTTGAAGAAATTCAAAGTACAGACTGAGGTGCTGTAAGAGTTGAAATTAATTTTAGTGCCAGTTTGATTTTAGTCTATCATACCAGTAACTACAGATATTTTTGTGGACTGTTGAGGTTGATTTTTGGGCTGGTACATTGTTTGCTTCAGCTTGCCCTGAGGCTAAGCTCTACAATTGGGCCGGTTTTCTTTGCATTCACAATTCAAGTGATAGAAACCAAGGACCTCTGTTGGGAGCTGAGGAAACACTGTAATTCAATAAATGCAGACTTAATTTCTTTTTACCACACACTTTTAGGTGGCCTTGGTCTTCTTAACACAAACTATGCACGAGTTACTGAAGCCTTCTCTGATGCTAGCATAGCTGTTACCCTTATGGCGCATCAGTCCATTGGCCTCAAGGTAACTACGTAACATCTAACACTGATCTACAAATGTAATGTTATGTATTTTTGTGGACGTAAATTATTATGAATGATTTATTACAAAGGGATGTTAAAAAATGACAAATGAGTTAGCATTGTCTTCATAACTGTTAAGATATGATAATATATGCTGTACAATGGACTGTTATATGTATTATCGGTTGAGTTCGTATGACATAATAGGCTTATTGTTATCTTTTCATTTTTGCATCTCCATGTGTGTTAGGTTCTGTTCTTGATTATCACTATGTGACAGTTGTTTATTAAAAGTGTCCTAAAATTATCGGCTTTGTGGTGATATAAACAGATCCTTTTATCAATAACAATGATCAGTCAAATAATTATACAAATAAACTGCATATATACACTCAGATTTCTTTCATTAACAAGGTATTACATCGTTCTTTAGTCAGTATGTTTTTCTTGATTCAAATTTCATATGCCTCTCTTGCTGGAATCTTCTTATTGAACAGAACGCAACTACGAAGCACGTGCTGCTATTTTCAGTTATTTTGTTTTCTTCACACCAGGGCATTCTTCTTTGTGGAACGGAAGCACAGAAACAGAAATACTTGCCAAGACTGGCTTCTGGTGAACATATAGCTGCATTTTGTCTCACAGAACCCTCAAGGTTTGATTATTTAATGAAATGTGAATTATAATATGATTGTTGACAAAACTGACCTAGCTGGAGTATAGCTGGATGGTAGTTCTTATGGCTAATTAGCATCTTCTGATTTGACCAAAACATCAGCAAATTAATTAATTATGTCATACAAAGTAGATTTGCTGTGACCGGTCATTGCGGCTATACATGTAGTTTTGGATTTATTACACTCAGTTGAAAACCCTGTTAACTTCCAAGTCAAGTGAGATGACACCAGGATGTTTTAATCTCTTTGTAAAATCCAGATCATCACAACTAAATTAAAGAAATTTTTAGTAATGTTCAAGTGAATTTATATTCCGAGTTTTTTTTATTCATTTCAGCGGAAGTGATGCTGCATCCATTCAAACTAGAGCCATGCTTAGTGATGATGGAAAACACTTTCTTCTCAATGGCTCAAAGGTTCTTGTTGAATTGTGTGAGACTTGGTTAATTAACCAGCTCAAATTTGTGGGCTTGTCAGCAGTCAGTACCTGGGACAGATTGCAATGTCAGCAATGCAGAAGTAGTACTGGTATCCCATGGGGACTGGGACTTGATGGACTAGGCTTGTAATTGGTAGATGAGAATCAGTTGACAGTATTTTGATTTATTTTGGCCACGAGCAAAATTACCATTAAATTGAGGGAAACCTGAAAATAGTGGTCTGCTAACTCAAGATAGAAAAACAGCAAAGTGATTATAATATGAGACTAAAAAGGAACAAGGATTGTTAAGGATGGAGAAGATTAATACATAATACAAACAACAAATTTGAAAAATTTACACTTAACTTTTTAAGATGTGCAAAATGTGACGTAGCTCCTTTAATTACAGGCAGAAACAGCTGGTGCTTGTGATATCAAGGAGACATTGCCGTTTCCTTTCTACAATTTGTTAAATTTAATTTTGCTTTGTTCTACTCTTTTAAGATTTGGATCTCTAATGGTGGATGGGCTGATGTTATGACTGTCTTTGCCAGGACTCATATCACAGATGCCAAGGTACATGTAACATAGCAGTATAAGAAAATTTTTTCTTGGTGTACACTCTGAGCAAGATTGAGGCATCATTCTCTAAGGTCATGTTCTATTGAGATTAACTGTTTCTGGTTGGTTGGGATTTTTTGTGGTCTATGTTTGGGGAAAAACCATTTTCGGTTGGTTTGGTTGATCAGCTTTTTCAACCAGCCTCAAACCAGGTTGAAATCAATCAAAAAGCATTTGTGTGATTTTGTTGCATGATTGTAGCTTGCGCATGGACTATTCCCAGGAGTTACCGCGTTTCAATTGAAAACAGTTGGAAAAGTGTTCTATTGAGAGACTTAAACCGTTTCAACCCAAAGTGGTTGCAATTGAAATGGTTGATCCCAATAGTCTATAGAACACGACCTAACTCACTTTACTGTATTTGTTCCAGAGTGTGGTTTTCCTCATAACAATTTAACATGATGCATTAATCTTTATCCAAACAGGGTGAACAGCAGGACAAGATAACTGCCTTTATTGTGGAAAGGGAATTTGGTGGCGTGACGAGTGGCAAACCTGAGGACAAGCTTGGAATCAGAGGCTCAAACAGTAAGAAAAAATTAAGAACAAGTCATGTGATAATGCTAAATTTGTTGCAAAAATACTTCAGAATTGCTATCAGATTATGACTTCAAGGGATCTTTCATTGCATGGGCTTGCAATATATTCAGCACTCTGGTAGAGACAGGGATAATAAATTTATACTTATGGCCAGGAAAAAATTCTAGGCTGGAGGCTGCTACCACTCCTCTGTCATGTTATTTATCTGGTCCTGAAAAGAAATTTTATTTTAAATTAGGGAGTCATGGAATTTTTTTAAAACTGAAGTCATTGGCAACCATGTAGGTTCATATTACATGTACATACAGAGAGGAAGACATGTATGTACACAGTACCATATTTGAAGATACGCTCTTTGTTTTCAGCCTGTGAACTTCATTTTGATAACACTCTGATTCCTGTTGAAAATGTTCTTGGGGATGTCGGTGGAGGCTTCAAGGTATGCTCTTGAAAGTTCAGTAAATGTATGTTACATTTCTGTATAAGATGATGTACTTTAAAATAGATTCATAAGAGTGCAAAAAATTTTGCCCTCCAGATGAAACATTAATTTTGTCAAAAGAATTAAGTTACTTTAATATTACCTTAAAGATCAAGTTAGATTGAATTCCTGAATGGCGTTTCATGGGCTATTAATACATGTACCAATTAATGGGTGATGTGTTGTTCTGGAAAAAAATCCATACTTCTCCTCTCCCATGGAGGCTTTTGTGGTTTGAAGCCCCCCCCCCCCCCCCCCCCCACCCCCACCTTCCTCCCTCTGGGAATTCCAGTTTGGATTCATACTTCCCTTTAAACATTTTGGCTTTTGAGGTGCTCACCCCTAATAACCCTCCTTTGGGTGGGTATGGATATTTTCTGGAACCACACAGTTTCAGGGATGTGTGCTAATTAAAGGCATAAAAGGAACACTACATATAATTATATGCCAGGATGGCTTATTTCATACAAAATACTCCTGACAGCTTTTTGCACACACGAAGAACCTACAATCCTAGTCAATATTGGCTCCTATAGCCCTTTTGACACATTGCAGACCTATGATAGTCAACAAAATGACAATATTTTCAGTTAAAGTCTTTGTTTTTTTAAGGTTGCAATGAACATTCTCAACAGTGGTAGATTTGGTATTGGAGCAGGAGCTGGCGGAGGACTTAGAAGGTTGATAGGTAATGTGCACAGTTTAGCTACACTGTTACTGAAAAAAAAAATTCAAACTAATTTGCCAGGAACATTATTTGGTTTTCAATAGCTCATAAGGCTTATATTTTCAATCATCCATAAATCCACTGGTTAGTTGTTTTGTTCGTTCATTTGTTTCTTATTAAGGATCTCACATTACCAAGTGCTTTTGTTTCAGATGCTGCGGCAGAACATGCCACATCAAGAAAACAGTTCAACAGGACATTATCAGAATTTGGACAGATCCAGGTACTAAAATTATGATTTATAATTATTAATAATTCTCTAGTTTACACACAACTTCTCATGATACAGTAGGTCCCATCCTTCTCAAGAATTATTTGGTCAATTTACAAAGTGTCTATTTACTTCCTCTGAACCAGTGACTTATTATAATAAACACTAATTGAAAATACATAATTTCAAAATTATTCAGTCACATGCTTTTGTTTATTCATTTGCTATATACCAGGGCTGGGTCCATATTCCTTCAAAGTGGGGTCCTTACATTCACTTAAATGTGTTCTGTAAACTTTCCTCATTACTTCCTAACTTCATTTCAGATATTTTCAGAGAATTTTTTTCACATTTTGCAATTTGTACTGACCTAACAGGTCTTTAACAGTGGGTTGATTAACAGTCGTGTAACCAAAAAAGAAACACATTGGAAAGAAACAGATTTAGATGTACAGTAGATGATTAGATGTATAATGTACACTGTACATACCAAAGCAAAGTGGCTCTGATTTAAAACCATTTGATAATGTGCTATGAGGACAATTAGCAAGTTAATTGAAAAGCTGGATCTGGAGTGTGACAGGGCTTCTAAGAATTATTGAAGAATATATTTTTCATGGTAGCAGTACAATTCTAGACCACTGCAAAACATTTATGTTGTTGATCTGCATGCCTTTATTGTTTTAATCAGGAAAAATTTGCACGCATGGCATTGAAGCAGTACACAATTGAATCCATGTCATACTTAACAACTGGATTGTTGGACTGTGGTGAGGAGGATGCATCTGTTGAAGCTGCAATGTGTAAGGTTTGTAACAGACTCAGAATGATGCAGAACAGTAATAAAATTTACATTGTATTAGGTCACTGACATGAGTCCTTAGATAGAAAGTACACCCACTTACTGGTACATGGAATAGTAAGGTTATAACACTCTTATTGACTAAGCTGAAGGGCTATATAATTAAACACTTAATGTAAGAATGCGGAGAGTTATTAGTGGCTGTAGTTTTTTGCACGCATTGCTTACCTATGGTACTATAGGCACGCAGTGCGTGCAGAGTACGCACTGAGTTGAATTCAGAGGGATATGTTGCTATTAATAGTCTTTGGGCCAATAACACTGGGACATAAATACAGGTATTACATCCCAGTTTTATTGGCCCAAAGGCTATAGCAACATATCCTTCTGAATTCAAATCAATACGTGCTATATATGTAGGCATTGTGATGAAGGCCCAATGATGAAGCATGCAGACCTTTAACTTATAGGAGAAACTGATTAAGGTCATGTTAATACTACTACTACTACTAATAATAAAAACAATATTTACAGAGGATCTGTAAAAACAAATTAAATACTTAATGTAATCTGTTTGCAGTACAAATTTACATGTAGAAAATGATGTTTATAAGATGTTTAGTTTACATCTTGTGTCTGGAGAAAGGAAAATATTTCATATTTTGTGTGTAGTAAGCAGCCTATACTCTGGAATATTGGCTTAAAATTAGGGTATACATGTTATAACGATGATTGAATTAATGTCATAAAAGTTTTACTTTCTGCTGTTATACATGTAGGTGTATGGCTCAGAAGGTTTGTGGGTTGGAGTCAATGAAGCACTGCAGATACTAGGAGGTATGATCCACAATAGACCTCTTTACAATATTATATTATTATTATTATTATTATTATTATTATTATTATTTTATTTAGTGTGGCAATTCAAATGACAATCAATGAGTTGTACTTTCATTGGTACTTGTTGTTTGTAGTTCTTATCATAAATCCTCTGGCTAAAACTCTCATGAGTGACCATTCAAATGAACGCTGTTGAGCGGTTAACTTCCATGTGGTACTGTTTATTATGCTGTACAAGGTGGTTCTAACTTTTAAGTCTGTGGATAAAACCCTTGTGTGTGACCAGTCAAATAAAAGCTATTGAGCAGTACCTTTGTGTGGTATTGTTTGCTACGCTGAACAAGGTGATCTCTTAAATACTTATGAACATAAGGTTTACATGCATGTGTTGTTTCAGGACTTGGATACATGAAAGATTATCCATATGAAAGAGTGATGAGAGATTCAAGAATCTTGATGATATTTGAAGTTAGTGATTATCAAAAATAAACAATATTTTTTGTTTACCTGTGTACCTCTGAGATACCTGATTAGCTGACTTGACCTTATCAGTTTATGTTTGTTAATAATAATACTTCATTCAAATACAGAGTACGAAGAGTATTTGAAAAGGAGGACCATGAGGTTATCCCTATTTAGGTCCCCTAACTAAAATTACAATCTAGAATTTAAAATTTTAAAATATCTATTTTAAAATATTTGTGAAAATGTTCACTGTTTTTTTCTGAAGTGTTTTAGTTCAACAAGCCATGTACTTGACAAACAGCTGAAAAGCTGGAAAATGGCAAAATCTTTTGCCTAAAGCAAGTGATTAGGCAATTTTTAAACCCTCTCTCAACATCCTGAATAATTAATATCACCTCAGGATGAAAGTGTGACAGCATGATCTCAAGCCTTTTTATAAACAAAATATTTTTATATATCATCATAGGCCTGCAAAACGTGCAGACTGCTTTATTATCTAGCTCTCTGTATGCATTGCAGGCCTATGATTATAGATGATATTTATATAGCAAAATGAGTGATATAATTTGATGCTGATTTCAGAGAAAACTGGATTTTTTTTTTATTTCACAGGGCACAAATGAAATCCTTAGAATGTACATAGCATTGACAGGAATGCAGCATGCAGGAAAACAATTACAAGAAATGGTGAAGTAAGTGATCCAAAACAGGAGGGAAAAAAGTTTGCGTATGGGCCAACTGGCCCATCAGGCCGGGACTTATCCTGGTTTCTGTAGCATGAAGTGACTGGGAATATTTCTACTCCCCCCTGGATGGGATGCTAGTCCATCGCAGGGTTACCCCCAACATTAAATTCACTGGCACCCATTTGTACACCTGGGTGGAGAGAGGCACTGTGAGAGTTAAGTGTCTTACCCAAGAACACAACACAATGTCCCCAGCCAAGGCTCTAACCCGGATCGCTCTATCCAGGGATGAGCACACTAACCATGAGGCTACTGCGCCTCCTCACTAAACAGGAGGAGGCAACTGTTGATAAGTGTGAGGAATCTTACAGAAAAGATTTTCTGATTGTTTTCACCTCTATTTGGACGGAGACAGTGGTTGTTTCCACAGAAATCAAGTGGATGGTCAAGGCACAAAATCTATTATAATTTGTTCTTTGTGCTTTGTAACTGAATTTTGTTCTTGCAGTTTATTTGTTTTGCTTTTGAATGGTGTTAGGTTACTTTTGATGCATTAAGCAGTGTCTAAGTCAGCTGATGAAACTTAAATTCCCACTTGTGATCAAAATCTAATTTCACCTCACTATCTCAATACATCTTCAAGTAATGAGAATAACGAGATGATTATTGTCTTGATGAACTGCTAAATTCTCAGAACTAATACAGATCCAAAGGTATTAGGATCTTAAAGAAGAATGAATATTTTGATCAAAGACATTGAGAATTGAACCTAGGCTACTGTGGAAATCATTGATTCACATCTTTTCATCAACATCAAAATTTACTTTTTTTCCCCAGGTATATCAAGAACCCTTTTAGTAATGTTGAGTTTATGACTGAATTCCTTACAAAGAGAGCTCTTTATGCCTTGGGGCTGAAAGAAAACCTTCAAGGAATCGCAAGTGTTGCGCATCCGCAACTGGCGGTGAGTATTTGATAAATTCTAGGCAATACTAACAAGACAAACTGATCACTCATTGCGAGTCACGGCAAATGTAAATATAATAACGAAACAATTAGGAAGTGAAGCAAAGAACAATTGTCACAGATCCAAAGGATGGGAAAACAGGCAACTGGTAAAAAGAGAGATACCACAATCTGGGACAGGACAGTCTATTTGTAATTTTCAAAACGTTGTGTGATCTATATTCACAGCTGTTAGAAACGTTTCTAAGTGTTTTAGAGCAAATCTTTATTTATAAGCTTCTGTTATCTTTAACCAATTTTACCATGGACCATAAATTATTTCGCAGGAAAGTGTTAAAAGGTTGGAAGAGAATATTGCTGACTTTGGAAGAATGTCTGAAAAGTTACTGTCAAAGTTTGGAAAGGTAATTTCTTGTTGAGGAGTAGTTTTCTGACTACAGTTGTAAATTGAAGCAAAACTAAAGTAAGAAAACAAAAGAGAGAAAAAGCACTACTGGTGTCATAAGCCGTTATTGCCCAAAGTTTTTGACAAATGTTTGTTTGTACATGTATTTTCTTTGTAGAAAATAATCGAGGAACAGCTGCTGTTGAAAAGAATGGCAGATGTTTCCATCAACTTGTATGGCATGACTGCTGTGATCTCCAGAGCGACAAGGTCTATTAACCAGGAATTACCAAGCGCCCATCACGAGGTGTGTTACTGTCACCTGATTCAAGTACTGTGGTTTGCCATATTACTGACTGACTGAGGGACAGGCAGACGAACTAGTTGATTGACTGATTGATTGATCGATTGATTGATTGATTGATGGATGGATGGATTGATCGACTGACCGACTGACTCACTGTCTGTCTGACTGACTGACTGACTGACCGACTGATTGACTGACTGACTGACTGACTGACTGACAGATTGACTGACTGACTGACTGACTGATCGACTGATTGACTGACTGACTGACTGACCGACTGATGACTGACTCATTTAGTCACTTTCACTCACTCACTCACTCACTCACTGACTGATGACTGACTCACTCAAATGTACTCCGTCTGTGTCTATGTGACTGTCTGACGATCCGACCTTGAGAACATCGGACTGTCGAGCCTTCCAACCATTCTAGCCTCGAACTGACTGACTCATCAACTGCCTAACTAAATATATAAGTAATAACATAAAATGTAAGATGTATTTTTAATATCAGAGGTTTGTTACAGGGTGTTAGTAAATGCGCGCGTTCCAGCAATGTTTTTGAAAGGATCATTTTAGTTAAGCTATAAGCCCTGGCCGCCAAACGGACTCGCAAGTAGCCCCAAGTCAATCTTTAAGGGAAACTCTCGTTGGGTGGCCAAACGGACTCGCGATCTTCCTTGCAAGTACACGCAAGTCGCAAAAAACCCATTTCGAGACAGACACATCCTGTATTTCATTGGCTGATAATAGGTTAATGGACGTCACTCAACTTGCGTTGACTTGGGTTGGGTGGCCAAACGGTGAAAAACGCTCGTCCATTTGCGTGCAAATTTGATCTGGACCAAAGTGAGCGCAAGTCATCGCGGGTGCACGCAAGGCCGGGCCAAACGGGGTCGCAAGTAGATCCAAGTTTTCAACTTGCGTCTACTCGCGAGCCCGTTTGGTCAGAGTTTTACACCCTTAGAATTCCACTTTTTCATTTCATTCTGTGAAAGATTGGCCTGTTGACAATCTAATCTTACATATCTTGTTCATTCCTTCTCCAGGCACTGCTTGTGGATACAATATGTAAAGAAAAGTACCATGCCAATAATGCGCTCTTTAAAGAAGTCAAATCAGGTAAGCGTGATCGGTATCTATTTTCTCCTTACAATATTAATACCTTTTCAAGTAGGCAGGTGATAAGAATAACTAGAATCATCAATCAACTTATTTTATACCGTAAGAACTTGACAAGATTATCTCGCTGAGAATTTCAGATTAGTTTAGACGGTATTTTTCACCAGCAGTCTTTGCCGTGGGTAATATTACTCCAAGGATTATACGATGTGCTTCAGATTCCAAATTCGGACGCTCTCGAAGTTTTCCGAAGATCACCTTACATGTAAGACTGTTAAGATTTTCCAACACTTTTTAGGGATTGGTAAATATTTACGACAGTGTACCGAAGACTACCGAAGATCGCCGGATGTTTTGATCACACTAGTTTTGATGTTACTTTTTCACTCGCATGTTTCTGCGTAAAATGTGCCATGATATTCAAAACATCGGACCCAGTCCAACGCACATTTTGGCGGGAAAAGACAGGGTACCCTTGACTCAGGTCATCTACACTTGCGCAGTCTCTACCTTAAAAGCGTTTTCACCGAAAATGTGTTTCAAAGGAAAATTTGATTTTTAGAAGAGCGGACAGGTTCCAACATACCCTACATTTATTACAAGAACGCACATCAAGTCCCTCTTTCCTTCTTATCCATAGGTTCCACAAAGAATGGAGACGAAGAACTGAAGAAAATTGCTGAAGAAATATTCAGCAAGGGGGGCTGCGTGGCACCCCACACTTTGAATGTATAACGGCTGAATAATTTATTTGAGATGTACATAATTATATAAATAAATTAAAGGTTCGAGTTGAAGCATAGAGAAACCTGAAAAAGTATTTTCAACTGAAAATAGCAGAACGAGCAATTTTGCTGATTGACTGACAAACACAAGGAGATGTTTTCTATGGAATGAAAAGAAAAATGTAACGAGAAAAGACCTTAATACTCTTTTCATCACAGTAAATCAAAACAAGATAATATACTGTGAATCTCGATATGTTTAATTTATAAATAAACACGTGAACTTTTGTTTCTTTGATTGACTTGTTTGTACTGTAATTATTAACTGTACACTTATTTTTAAACGGAAGGATTTCTCTTAAAAGGATTTTTTGTGTCGGGAGAATCCTCTGAACAATGTAAGTGCAGGCGCAAATAATAAGACTTTTTTGCCGTCACTCACCACGCACAGGACTTCTATAATGAACACTAAAACCTCTGCGTAAGAGAACTAAGGCCCAACCTAAGCTTTGGTGTTCCTTGTGCATTTAATCGTTTTTTCTAAAGGGCGTTCCCTCGCGTATTTCCGCGTGCAATTCCCTGTGCGCTCTCTCGTTTGTTCCGCTACAAGTCATATCCCGCACTCGCCGATAGTTCTGGCCCGCGTTTAATGATCCACTATGACTCACTTAGATATAAGGGATCTGTCCTTTGGAACATAGTTTTATACCACGAACAACATAAAAGTTTTTCAAGCTTTTTCGACATTAGAAAGCAGGTTGTAAATAGAGCCTATTTTAAAGATATTAACTATAACGCCCTGTCGGCTTCGACGACCCACCACAGTTAGTTTATTGTAATCATATAGTAGATTAACTTACTAATAGTTCTAGTTAGCAATTAATTAAATAATTTTATTGTAAATCTAGGAATTGTAATCTAAACATTAATCGTAATTTTAAATTTTTAGCAAAGTTAAATTTAAATACACGACCCCACAAGCTTTTAGCTTTAAGAGTGCCTGCCTGTAAAAATCAGACAAATTCCTAATTTCGCGGCAAGGGTCGAAAATTCGATTTCGCTCATATTCCTATGGTAGATAGGCTAGGGTATGACAAAAACCACTGGATAGTTTTTTGGCAAAATATCCTTTTATTTGAGAGAAATATGCAAATTAGCTAATTCCGTTAAAATCGTCATTTGACGCACCATTTTATTAAACAAGTTTGAGAGTTTCTCATGCAAAACCACATCACTCTTCCGTCTTTAAAACACTCAAATATTTTTGTGCAATGTTTAATTGTGTACAGGGTTGATTTTAGGGAATGTTACGGTTTTTGTTGGGTGCAAAATAATTAAATTTCGAAGACATGTATTTCATTCAGTTAAAAGTACTTCGTAAAAATAATCGATATTCACCATGTGCGAAACCTTCAAATGGATTAAGCTTCTGGTGGTTGAATCGCAGAAGGATGGTCTACAGATTCCTGTAAAAATTTCTTTGGGCAAATGATTGTGAGCGACGCGAGAGCTTTTCAAAGTACGTTAAAAATGCAGATATTTGACCATCCGTCGTCAAATTTCAATTTACGGGTTAGACATATATTTTAGCACGCGCCACATGTCTTGAGCTATATTAAGTTGAAATAGACACAGAGCTGATAATTTCGAAATGTTCTAACCTTATTTGCGGTAAAAGGCAGGTCCAAACGCCGATTTGACGTGTTTCCGTCACCGTTCGTTGCACATAAAGCAGAAGTTTGCTTTTGTTTACACAACGTCCGATGTACATCGCCAACTGTCAACTTATTTAATGGTCGAACACCATGAATCTATGACCCTCTTTCGACACATATGATCACCACTGCATCTAAGTCAAAAACGGCTAAGTGATTTGTAGATAGTTGCTTGCTTTGCACTCCACCAAAACATTACGTTTAATCATCGTTTGATCTATTGCTGCTTGAATCCTTGCTTGCAGCGGTTCGTTGTTTTAAAGACGGAAGAGTGATGTGGTTTTGCATGCGAGGCTCTCAAACTTGTTTAATAAAATGGTGCGTCAAATGACGATTTTAACGGAATTAGGTAATTTGCATATTTCTTTGAAATAAAAGGATACATTGCCAAAAAAACTATCCAGTAGTTTTTGTTATGCCCTAGCCTATCTACCGTAAAAATATGAGGGAAATCGAATTTTCGACCCTTGCCGAGTTATTTTCCATATTTATTGACAGGGACTCTTAATTATTATCGTGTTTAAATAAAGTTTATCTATCTATCTATCTATCTATCTATCTATCTATCTATCTATCTATCTATCTATCTATCTATCTATCTATCTATCTATCTATCTATCTATGAACGAACGAACCACGAACGGACGAACGAACGTACGTACGAACGAACGAACGAACGAGCGAACGAACGGATGAGCGAACAAACGAACGGACGAACGAGCGAATAACTTTACTACCGTGTCAAAAATACTAGCTTACTGTAAACAGTAAACTCATTGTGGACACCTATATATACTACTAATAATTATAAGGTTCCAATCAGTAAAAAGCATACGGGACATAATTAATTAAAGACTAGGCCTAATAAAAAAAATGATTAAAATTGCAATTATAGTGCCGGTTTTCAAGTGACGTCATCATTTTCTAAAACAAAAAATTACCAATCCTTCTGAAGTTTAGTTTCATCAAATTTAAGACCCTGTAATAACTTGACGTTTTACAACACTTAAAGTGCCTATGAAGTAAAAAAAAAACTAATTGCTGCTTATTTGAAAGGCTTCTCAAAGTAAAGAAGAATAGCGTTTTCTTTTTTGGCATATCTTTTTTGTTTTAGAGATATTTACTTTTTTGTATTATGTAAATGACGAAAGTGATGACGTCATAAGTAGTTCCACTTTTAAAAACAGTATAACATTGAATCAAGAATATCTCTAGAAATGTTGAACAGTATTCTTTAAACTTGGCACCAGAAATCACAAAAGAAACAGAATGACACCTACTATGTTGTTACCATGGCAACAATATTGGCTCCAGTCTCTTTCTGTGAAAAACCAAATATCTCCATTTGCATGCTTTTAAAGTGGGACAGAGGGTCTTGCTCGAAACCCACATGGTGCCCATATTGTCTTAACTCTCCCTATTAGTTTGTTGGGTGTGGATGATCCTTGCGTAAGATAAAATCTGGGAATTTTAGTCTTAATTAAAACGAGACCAGGAGCATAGCTGTTGTCATGGCAACAGCACGATGTGTGTCATTATGCTTCTTTTGAGATGTACATTTCTGGTGCCAAGTTTCCATTCAAAGCTCTATAAATTTGGGGAAACACTTCTCTGAATAACGCGTAAATAAAAAACTGCACAGACCCAAATCTTGGCGAGGTTGTTTATCTATCATCTATCATGTCCCCGATTCTTGACGATTTTTATTTTTGATGACGTGAAAGTGCAAACCAGCAGTTCTCTGTGCGTTCCCCTGCGCTCTGCCATGCGTCCGTGCAATCCGGCACACGCAACGAAGGTATCCTTCACTCCATGCGCAGGGGACTGGTTATGAGATGTTGAGCCCGCACGTCACGTGAAGCTGGCCCTGCACACATTGTAAACAAAATGGAGGATGAAGTAGATGGACTTACGATAGGTGAAGATGATGTGGATGCGATTTTGGATGTCTTGGAAGATGAAGAATCGTTACAAGAGGAATTTTCAGCGGCAGTGAGCAGTGTAAGTGCTGAATCCAAGCAGTCGTTTAACTCATAGATACTGTGGATCTTTATCGATTATCTTACTTTACAACTAAATACGATTATACAAGTGAATATATAAAAGATCATATATTTGAACTGCAAAGAAAGATATGAAGACATGATTGATCATCGCAGTTATACTCATAAGTTAAGCAGTTGTGAAATTAAAGCCTGAAAAAAAAATATATATATATTCAGGCTTGAGCGGGATTCGAACCCATGACCTCTGCGATACCGGTGCAGTGCACTACCAACTGAGCTATCAAGCCAACTGGGAGCTGGTCACTCTGTGCAAAGTGACCAGCTCCAGTTGGCTTGAATCGCAGAGGTCATGGGTTCAAATCCCGTTCAAGCCTGAATATATATATATTTTTCAGGCCTTAAATTCACAGCTGCTTAAGTTGTGTGTATAACTGCTTTGATTAATCATGTCTTCACGACTGATGTTATTGAAAGAAAAGAAAAAAAAAGAGAAAAAACGGCGAGGGAAAAATAGTCGCGCGGAATCCTGGTGACGAGAAGCGCGCTTTTCGCGCAGCCATTTTTTCCTCGTCGTTTATTTAGTCTTGCTCGGCAGACTAGGCGGAAGAGGGACTACTCGCTGTCTAAATTTTAATGCTTGCAAAGGAATTTATAATTGGCAGCCATTTACTAAAATGTATCTTCCAAATATCAAGCTAGATGGCCTGAATAACTACACCATGACCGCTTGGCTTCCAAAAAGTTGTTTTGTCATTTGACACCGCTATTTCGTGTACAACGGCAAATGTGTCAGAAAATATCCATCCTGAATATCTATGAAAATTGCAATGCAGCATGTCAGTCAGTTTGATTGCCCTCAGAGTGTCTTCTCTTTGGCAAGCGTGCGTTACAAGGTAGATCTAGGGAACGGGTGATTGTGGATTCCCGTGAAATCATAGTAACAAATCGTCTTTATGTAGCGGGATGGGGGGTCTGAGCGCTAATGAGCCTGTACCATGCCTTTCGAGGCGAACGAGGATAGCGAGAACGCGAATTGCCAGACTTCATGTAGAAACATTTTCATGGTCTCTTTCGCTGGAAACTTAAATGAAATTCTTTGCTCGTCATCTGTTGGAAGCGTTGCTTCCAGCGACACCTCCCATCGAGTGACTACTTTCCCGAAATCATCCACTTGTGGTTTTCGTCTGGAATATTCAGTAACTTCATCAAGGTACACTGTCAATCCAGACAAGAAACCACCTGGCGGTGAAACGTGCGTGAACTTCCTCAGCCTGCTAACACGAATAAGCCTGACTTGTTTCCACAGGTCTTCCTGAACTTTAAAAGACCGCACGGAATCACAGGGCTCCAGTATGTGCTGGTACTTCGCGTATTTTGTATCCCGGATGTCGCGCGGCCCCAAAGCATACCGGGTTTGTAACAGGAAGCGTACATCCGTCTCCCAACCGTCCAGCATGACGTCATAATCTGTCACGCGGCCGTCTTCTATGACGTCATGATCTGGGCGCCTTTGCAAAGGTCTTTTGACATCTACCTTACACCAGCGGAGATTTGGAAACTTAATCTCGACAAATTTGAGCTTGTTGTCAAATCGGACGTAAAATTCTACTTCGTCATCACAAATGGCCACCAGGTATTTTTCCGCGGGATTTGGGTCAGGTTGAAATTCGAATGCCTCTAGAAATGCCTTCACTCTCTCTGGCGAGTGCATGACGGTGTAGAACGAGCTTTTCGAAGGTTTCGCTCGTACGCGCTTCTTTCGGTTTTCGTCCGTACTAACAGCGGGTTTTGGACGCCGTCTTCTTCGACGGGCGCGTTCTGTCTCCGGGTTTACGAATTCTACCGTTTCAGGGGCCGAGCGGTTTCCTGGAGGGATGGTCGACTTCCCCTTATTGGTTCGTAGCATCGCAATGGTGATGGACTCGCTGTCTTCCAGCAAAGAGTGTGGTACGCTAAACATGTACACTCTACCAAAGTGCACGGCGAATTCGTAACAGCCATGCAGCTGAGAATCAAAATCTCTCTCCAACACCCGCAGCTGTTGAAAGAACTTCTCAATGAAGCGACGAAACGCGTATTCGTTAAGGGTAGCTTGTTCCGGATCCAACAAAGCAAGATGACGCGCTAGGTGATCGTGTGTCTGATGACACGGCCCGTCATATGGTGTCAGCGTCACGCGATCATTTTGATTCCGACTGCCTTCAAACAACAACAGACTGGCGTCTTCCACGAAACAGCCACTCATGAGCGACACCCTGTCACTTGACGCCTGAGTAGACATTTTTTCCAGCTCTCTTTCCACAGCTCGGATGGCGGGCTCATTTCCTTTCACTTCAAGAATGGCTGAAGCTCGAGATCGGGGAACACTGGGACGAATGACGATGCTCGTCGCCCCAGTCTTCCTTGCAATTCCCTGGGCTTTGCTTTTCTCGACGCCTGCTAAGTAGGTTGTAAGGAGAGGAGAAAGGAAAATGACATTGTAATCTTCAGAGCCGCTTATCGCCAGCATGATCTGCACATCTCCATACAACGCTAACAGCTGATAGGCACGTTGCATATGCTCTTTCACCAGGAGTAAATGCTCTTTGTCAAGCAGCTCTGCAAGTTTTCGCACTTGTAAGATGCGCCCAAAGGTATCTGGGAGGTCTTTTTCAAAAGACGAGTCGTGCGTTTGAAAGAAAGTCATAAGGACTGTACCAAGTTGGGCTGTGTCCAGCTCCGCTTGGGTGAGGGGCGTGTCCGTTGGGTTTTCACTACAACTTTTTTCAAGACGGTGAACGATTTTTTCCCATTCCATGTACTGGGCGCCATCCGTCACGCCACCTTGTACTAGCTGTTGCCTCTTAGTCACGATGTGTTCTACGTTAAAATTTCCAATAAGCCCTTTGCGCATGCACTGAACAAGAAGTAGGGTGACCAGGATATTAGAAATGTTTCCGGCACCAGCCGCATTGCGTGACACTCCTGTCACGCAACACCATCGGTGAACGGCACGCAGCACAAGCAACAGTCGCAGATATGACTTCGTGTAGCTGGACACCAATATGGTCAAGTTTAAACTGTCTGGAGAAGAACTCAAATCACAGGAAAGATTAGACGGGCAATTGCTACCAGCTTGGAACTTCTCTGTTGGCCGCTTACAAACAAGAACCTGAAAATCCAATTCAAGTTATGAATATTTGTAAAGAGAGAGCAGAATACTGGGATTTGGTGACCGAAACAAGAGGCCGGCCACTCATTCTATTTTTTACACTACCAGAGACGCGAATGGGCGCGATATTTGGTGCTGATTAAAGGAGTCCCGTCACGTCACTTGGGTTATTTGGCCACGTACAAAATTAACTTTAAATTGAAGGAAACCCGAAAATAAAAGTTTACTAAGATAGAAAAACACCAAAGGAATAATAATAAACCATAAAGGAACAAGAATGGTTAAGGATGGAGGAGATTAACACGGATTACAAACGACGAACTTGAAAAATTTGGGCTAAACTATTCAAGATGCGCTAACCGTGACGTAGATCCTTTAAGAGGAATGATATTACGGAGGTAACAAAGCTAAAAAGTTTCAGTTGCTGGTGTTGTGTTGTTGAGTAAAGTCCTCTTTTGTCGACTTCGTTGTTAAGTCATTCTTTAGCTTCTCATTTCTTGAATGAATATGACAAAATTACTCTAACGTTGTCTCTTGAATTTTGGTTTGAATTTGAGGAGTGGATTATTGAAATAAGCTATAAAATCAAGTTTGCGGTAGTAAATTCACTGAGTAATTTGAGAATAATTTGAGGAAAACTCATGCTCACCGGGAAATGCTGTTTGTTAACCAAGCGAACTTTCCAGAATAGATTTGTGGCGTTTTTGTCTGCATGTTCTTGTTCTTCGGATTGCGTTTCCTCCTTCAAGTGTGGGATGAGTGTCTGGAGAGTCTTCGCTTGAACTGCGATCGAGCTGCTGTTCTCTTCCGGTTGTACCGCAGGAACACTACGAGACCTTGTGTGGTGCTCTTGTGGTAGAAAGCAGAGATCCAGGTCTGAATTCTGATGAAACAGAAGTGTAGCCGAAGATCCAATCATGGTAAGCGAGTAGTTAGGTTGGAAGGATCTAAGATGGCTAGAAATCCTGTTTTTTATTCTCACTCGTGTTTGGAAGTCTTCAAGTAACCAGCTCTTCTCCTCAATGAACAATCTGGTGAGACTCTGGCCCACCATTGTACTAACATCTAGGGCTTGAGCAGAAATCGAACCTGGTGGTTCTTTGCGCTCTTTGATAGCGAGCATGACGTCATTGATAAACCAGGGGAGCCCGAGCAACCTCTTTCCGTGGACTGGATCAGAGTCATCTTCGTGCTCATGCGCATGCGTGTAAGCCACTTTGTACCAGGCTGACGCTTTCAGGAGCATCTTATTTGAGATCTGCGTACTGTCCACTAACGATTGCCCATCGTGGTCGAACTCACGAAAGAATTCCCGTCGGAATTTCGATCGTATTGCGAACAGCCTTTCGCCGACGATTTCTGCGATCTCGGTTTTCTCCTTGCGTAAACGATTTCGAAGCTTTAAGAAGCACCCGGTGAAGACTTCGGCCTCGGTTTCAATGCCGTACAAACGCATCAATGCTTCCATCTCGGTACGGTACTGTTCATACACTTCTCTGGCTTTGTCATTGTATTCAGCATGACCTGACAGCAGGAATGAACTGTCGACTCGCATTTTCTGGCTGTGTTTCTCCGACGCCGTGTCCTTAAACTTTCGGCAACGTCGATAAAGCTTTCCTAACAGCTTATCAGACGGATAACTAGCTTTATCAGACTTCATCATAAAATCAGGGTACCTTTCCAACCGTTTCATTTTCGGCATCTGGGGCCACTTTCCCGTCTTGGGAGCGTCAACCGCTAAGGAGTGTAGCTCTGCTAAATGCAGACAGATCTCGGATTCCACTCCGCCTTTTTCCACATCAGCCAAGGCCTTGTGCGCGTTGTCAATCACTCCTAACTTGTCAGACCGGATATAATCAACCACAAACTTGGTCATGTCAGCAGCTGTGATTGGTTCATATTGCTCTTTTTTTTGAAGTGCCGGATAGTCCATTGGCGGGAAATTCGGTTTCCTTGGCAACAGGCTTTCGTTCCAGCAAACGAAGTACAGATCACCATCTAAATCACCGCCTATAATATCACAAGAATCCACTGGTAAAGAAATGAAATATGATTCTAACCCTAGCCTGCTCTTTACATAAATCAAGGAAACCTCCAAACTGTCGCTGGACTCAGTGGAGTTCAGTTCGGTCTGCAGTAAAATGATTGACAAAATAGGACGTAGGCATTGATAATTCTTAAAAAAAAAAAACATGGAAAAACGAATACAGAGAAAGAGTATTCAGTGGATAGAAGGAGATGAGTGCTCGCAAAGTTGGACACCTCTGCTGCTAACGGTTTAATTTAATGAAAAATAGATTGTGCTAAAAACCAATTATAGTCGGGAAGTACATTGTTTCTGATTATGATTGGGCAGAAAAATACCCAGAGGATGATAACAAAGCTAACATTTAGCAAATACAGTAAAGACTGGTGAAGATTCAACTTGATCACAAACGACAAATCTCGTTACCTGCCATCTCGTTGGGATGGGGTCGCGATCCCCGACGCGGGAAAACAATACAGTCCACTAGATGGCCGAGCTGTGGTACCTCTACAGCCTCGAGTTGGCGAACATCTCCCGGATGTAGGCATGGATTCCTGGTCACCACCACCGGTCCCCTGAGTACATGTTTGCGGTTCTTGTTGAACTCGTCCTCCCGG
>NW_028301569.1:7555000-7645000 GCF_042242905.1 Orbicella faveolata | reverse complement strand
GAAATAAAATGTAAAGATTCAAATAGCAAATTTACACACGAATTTAGTCTGATCGATTGGGGACCAGCTCAAGTACAAACGTTGGCTGATTTCGTGTAGTGTGAAAACTTGGATTTCAAAGGAGCTACGTCACGGTTTGCGCATATCATGAAAAGTCTAGCCTCAATTTTTCAAATTCTTCGTTTGTAACCGTGTTAATCTTCTCCATCCTTAGCCATCCTTGTTCCTTTATGGTTTATCATTATCTCTTTGGTGTTTTTCTATCTTATTAAACTGTTATTTTCAGGTTTCCTACCATTTAAAAGTAACTTTGTATGTGGCCAAACTCAAAATGCCGTGACTGAGCACCATTAAGAATATATCGAGCTAACAAAGCTAACCGAGTGGGCTAACCGGAGCGCTAGTTAGGCTAACAAGAGTGAACAGTAGGTTAATATCCTGGTTAAAAGTAAACTAACCGGGGTGCTATAAATAGTTAAACATACTCTTTCCCTGTGCATTCGGAGGTCGAAGCCATCGGCTGTAATTAATCGCTAATGAAGGGTATCTGGGGCAAAATTTAAAATTCGATTTACAAAGTTAAAACTACTATTTTTTCTTCTTTCAGATGAAACTTTTTCCCTCTCTTATGTAGAGAAACTGTTCAAATTGTACAATGGAGTGGAGGCATTTGTAATGTTCATTGGATATCCTCGTAGTAGTCACAGCTTAGTGGGCGCCATATTGGATGCACATCCAGAAATTATCATTCCACACGAGTACGATGTTATAGAAAATTGGGGAAAATATAATCGTTCATCGACAGTTATGAAGAGAAACATGCCAAAATATCAGTAATTTTTTGACCTCCATCAGCTCTCCACAGAACAAGCAATGTTTGGAGATCGTTCTAGCGACCCCGAATGGGACATTAAATACAACTACGTACCGGGCCTATGGCAAGGAGGATATCAAACGAGAATAAAGGTACGTTAAAGACATCGCTCAGTAAAATCTTCGTTCCTTCTCTCTGCCTCCCTTTCTTCTTCCATCCCTCCCTCCCTCCCTTTCTCTCATCCTTCCATCCCTCCTTCCTCTTTTCCTTTGAACTTTTTTTTCCTTGCTTGCTTGTTTCCTTACTCTTTCCCCTTCTTATTTCTCTCTTCTTTTCTCCATCCCTCCCTTCCTTCCTTTCTTCCTTCCGTCCTTTCTGCCTCCCATCCTTCATTTGTTTGTCCCTTCGTTCGTTCGTATGTTTATTCTTTCTTTCCCTCCTATTCGTCTTCTTCTCTCCCTCTCTTCCCTTTCTGTCTGTCTCTTTCTTTTTCTTTCCTTCCCATTTCAAACATATATTTATTGATTTATTGATTTATTTATTAGGTTATCGGCGACAAAAAAGGGGGAAATTCAGCTTTTCAATTGGATCAACTCGGCGATCTGAGCATTCTTGAAGAAATCAATCAAGTCGTTCAAGTGCCAATGAAATTCATACACGTTTACAGGAACCCCTTTGACAACATAGCAACCATGATGCTTCGCGCCACAGAGTCACGTGACGCTGTTAGGAAAGGAGTTAAAGTAAGGTTATGTTGTTTTAGACGTCATAGGTCATCATGCTCATTGATTTTATTACTCACAACCATTAAAATAACATAATTGCGAATGCAAGGAAGGAAATTGGAGGTTATCATTGCTAGTATTTTATAACCTAACCGGGATTTCACTTATGCTCTGAATGTATGGAAATTTCAAGGATTCTTGGTTTGGATTTTGGTCTGGGAAAAGTCATGGATACGTCACCAAAATCAGCTGACCGTGAAGGCCTGGGAGAAAGCCATACAGGAACTAGCCAACACTGCACTTCTCGAAGGGTTCCAAATTTCAAAGACATTAATTTGTATGTTTACTTGTTTGTATCTTTTCTGACAGATGAACAATGTAATAAAACTGGAAGAGTTCATTGTCCCATTAGGGCAGCCTCTAACCAACGCGTCAGGGAGCGGTACGTAACTGCAGTTCTCGATATTCCAGGACACGAAACAGTACTAATCCCTAAGGAAACGCTACGATTGTGTGACCATTTGGGTGTCACGTGTTCTGAGGATTTCTTTGAAAAATGCAGCAAGATTTTGTATGGAACTCCGTCATTCACCAGAAACACGGTAGTTTGGACCGAGGAGCAAAAAGAGCGCGTCACAAAAGTGATGAAGAAATACCCTTTTCTGAAAGAATATTCATTTGACAAATATCCCAGCTAAACAAACAGTAAGGTGCGGTTTAATATTATACCGATGTCACGTTTTCCTCCGCCCTAAGCTAAACCAAGGGGACGATAGCGTTTTTCCATGGGAATCTATATTTTCGGATGAACGGACACTGGAACTGAACTGAACTGAGCGGGGAATGCTCTGAAAACTTGGAGAATCTAACTCTAGAGAGTTCTGCGTGGCCTGCGAGAACGAAAACTTGCCAGGATTTCCTTCTACACTAGGATCTACTTCAATGCCCTTCTCTTCGGACGTCAAAGAAGAGTTACAACTTGCTCCAACAGTATCTTATTCTGCTGACTTATGTTACTGACGATGTGATTGAAAAAACGTCTACAATGCTACTTGTTTCTATGTTGCTCTCAGGTACCAGGTATATATGTTATTTTCCCGGGGGGAGACTCCAATACGTAAAGGCCAGGGACGCTCATCGGAAAGTTGAATTAAACCCCTGTAAGAACGATCTGGGTGTGGCTCGGGCTTTGTTAGACGAAATAGGCTTGATTACCAGCCGCTGGTCAGGAAAGGAGCCCGCGCTAGTAGCCCGGGCTCAAGAAATCGGCAGAACCGGTATCGTAAGTTAAATAAGTAATCGTATTGCTTTGTAGAGTAAGTTATGCAAATTGTATTATTGTGAGTAGCACCTGTAATTGCATTGTATTGTAATTAGTGTAAGTAGTGCGTAAGTAAGTGAATTGTATTAATAGTGCTGTTGGTAATGTAATGGACTTTAGTAGTTGTGTTTTTCTTCCATGTCCTTTGTTACTACTTTGATTTCACCATGTTTTATGGCGCAAAACTTTGATTGTGGAATTCCTTTGCTGTTCAGGGTCTCTTGCAACTTCTTTGGTGGGTCAAGATAATGCTAACAAAATAAAGGAAAAATATACATTTAAGTTGAATGGAATCCTGTAATAGGACAACTCAGCACACCACGGGCCACAAAAGCCTGGTTGTAGTTGCATCTAATCTATCATGGCTTCACTTACACTCGACATAAATATAACATAAAAATAAGCATACTCCTTATGTTGTCCGTAAGTATTATAAAGGAATTAGAATTTTTAGTTTGGCATTTCTGTGTGGGTGTAAACCAGGTTTAAATGCACTTAATATGCTTCAATTGCTGATAAGGGTCAGTCATATGAAATAAACATACTTCCTCCAGTGGGGGTAGGGGATAGACAAGCCTGTGGGGGAGAGGGTCAGGTACACTTCTTAACTATGAGGTGCTTGACAGTATTTCTGCTTTAAAGGTTTCATTCATTATAATTTACTTTGGGGGTACTCCCATATATAAGCTATATGAGTATGTGCCACTGTGAAGGGCATGGTTTTCAGGTAGTTTAGTCTGGGATAGAGTATAGAAATCAGACAGTTTTGGTCTAGAATGGGGTATAATTTACCAGAAAAGTGACCAGTGTATAGATAATTTATTCTAGAACAGGATTCTTTACCCGGGGTTCTATAATAGAAACTGACACTAGGAAGTGACTTTGTAAATATCTTGGTTTAGTTTGCATATGTTGGATAGTGATAAAGTTTCTGCATGGAAAAATATCTAGCCTGGGATAGCGTAAGGGTTTTTGGTGCCTAGTCTGGAGTAGGGTTGCAAAATCAGGCTGATCATGGTCTAGCTAGTGTAGGGTAAGGGTTTCAGTGACCCAGCAGCTCACCCCTAACTGACAATTTACAGTGTACCCCCGTGTAATTTATCCAATTTACAAGGACTCATGAAGGAAGTAATTAACACACACCTCATAAGACAGATTAAATGTGCCCCAATGAATTGCTATAGAAAAGTTAGAGTTGACATCTTGGTGAATCTCCACTGCTTCCTGTGGATTTACATGCTGGAAATTCATCAGTCCCCTGTCATTAAATGCAAGAAAGTAAAACTAAGCTTAACAAAAATAATACTAAGCTCAACAAAAATAACACCAAGCTTAACAAATGCCTCCATTATGGTGACAACTCTTCCTGTCCTACAAATATTAGACATAACTTGGCTGGAGGCTTACTCAAGAACCTAATGGTTCATTTAGACTCCAGTCTCATTTAAACAAGATTATAACAGTTACCTTATCTAAGGCTTATTTAAAAATGTTATCTAATAATATTTATGTTTATAACGAGAAAATAAAGATGTTGTTGTTGTTGAACTGCGATCTCTACTGAAAAGGACGGATACTCAGCACCTATATATAATGCTAAGTTAACATTATTACCTTAAGACCACAAGCCTGCAAGCGTGGAAAGAGCCTACAGCTAAATTAATTGGTGCATGGAATTGCATGTGTGCCTATACTGTGAGAAGCATTACAACCTCCTGAGGTACCATATGCCATAGTGCATGCAAAGGGTTACTGCTCCATAGCCCTCTACTCACTCTGTAGCACTATGCCTTTATTTCAGTAACTGAAAAATGGAGAACATCTGTAAATTGTGGACAAACCTTGGTTCATATGCCCCAATAGGTATTGCAGCAAGATCAAATGGTCCATATCTTTTGCCAATCTGCTTGAAAACGTGACAATAACCTGAATCTGCAGCAAAGAAAAATCTATGTCGTGGACCTAAAATTGACCAGCTACCCCACAACACCTTGTTAGTGTCATTTAATCCCCTGCGACACCAATGCTGTGCTGGAGTAAAAACAAACTTTACTGCTTTGCTTTTGTCTGCAAATTTAGGGTGAGATCGTTCATCCCACCACTCAAGTTCAACCACATTTTCACATCCACAGTCTGTCATCCATTTAAGAAGTCCCATTGGCACAAACCAATGAATTTTATCCCCAAACCTCTTGTTAAGGTCACAGACTGTATTGTAGTCAAGGTGATCAAAGTGGTTGTGGCTGATACAAACAGCGTCAATATCAGGCAGTTCATCCACAGTACAAGGGACGGGACGATACCGTTTGACCCCAAATGTCCTCACAGCACCACAGTAATCACTAAAAACAGGATCTGTTAGAATGTTAATTCCTTCCATTTGAACCAAAACTGTTGCATGGCCAATCCAGGTTACTTGAATGCTATTGGCTGCAGGAGAATCTAAGGACCTTTTGTCTGGTTTAAGAACAGGAAGCATCTTGTCTAGTTCCTAAAAATAGTAAATAATTTTAATCAGTACTATTTTACGCAAAGACTAGGAGAGATGGAAATCAGCTTTTAGCCCTGGAGGGGGAGCAGGACTCCTGTATGAAAAGTTCGGGGATGCTCGTTGTCTCCTTAGGGGAGTAAATCAAGGATTCTGATCTCGATTAGGGTGTTCATGACAAAATGCCACTATTTTTAGCTGTCAAAGTATCTTTAAGGGTGCATTCAAAGGTAAAACAAATAAAAAAACGTTCTAATTTCCATTTTAAGGCTCGCTTTCCACCACTCTCTTGAGTCCAGTCTCTTAGTTGGTGGCTCCTTCCCCAAACAGCAGCTGGTAATCAAGTCTGTTCTGTTTTGCGCCTTAGAAATATTAAATATTACTATTATTATTATTATTATTATTATTATTATTATTATTATTATTATTATTATTATTATTATTATTGTTTTAAGTGGTATCTTTTAGGGGTCAAGTAAAACTCGAGCCATATCCAGATTGGTCTCCTTTAGGGGCTTGATTCAAATTTTTTGACGAGCATCCACAACCTTTTCACGAGGGAGTCCCCCCAGGACATTAAGACCTGGGGGGCGAAGTGTCACTGCTAACCTGTTCTACTCCTGACACTCCTGGAAGCTTGGTCTAAATCTCTTTATGGATGATTACACACTGTATATTTGGCATTTTAAAAATGCTTAGCAGTCCTTACATGACCTAGGAGATAAGACATTAAAACATTTATCCTCAAACTAACTCCCAACACTAGCCTAACAGTTAACCTCTAATCATGACCGCACCCTCACAACTTGCCTAACACTAAATTAATCTCCAGTTGTTTGAGGTTAGGCAATACCTATAGGGTCTATTAAATAAGCGTAGGTCTCACACTGTCTAACATGTAAGGGTCAATTTTTCAACTCGAGTCATTTTTGTGGTCTTCTGGTCTGTGCATCCAAACCAAACTTGTTGCTTTGTGGGTGAATTATATCAACAACGAGCAAGTTCACATGTAAAAACAAGAGTCTATCAAGCAGGCTGCAATAAATGTTGGAAGGTTAAAGCCCAGGTTGGGGGGGGGGGGGGAATCCCAAATTAAAAGGACGGGGGTGCTCGTTGTATCTTTCAGGGTTTAAAAAAGCAGTTTTGGTACCTCCTAGGGTGTTGAACCTCAAAAGGTCCACAACTGGAGCTTTTGCAGTACCTTGTAGGGTATTGAGCCCAAAAAATATGACAGGAGATAATGTGTTTTGTCAGTAGAATTGGTACCTCTGAGGGGAGAAAAAAATTTCAAGCCACACCCACAAAACAGGATCTCTTAGGGGTTCTTTTCAGAATTTCGGACGAGCACCCCCGTCCTTTTTATACGGGAATCCCCCCCCCCCCCCTGGGGTTAAAGCTCTTAACAACAGCCCTACACAAGGAGCATAATATTTAAGAGCTTGGGATGGGGTTGATTTGTCACTGATTCCAAACATCGGTTGTTTTCTCTTCAGTATTAAAATATCCAACACTTGAGTTGAGTCATGAAATCAATGTTAACCTTAGTATCATATTGAAAGAAATTCCTCAGTCTTCCTCTGGGCAAACCACTATTGTTTGTTGAGATCAAGAACCATTTAGCAGCAACAAGTGCTGAAGGAAGTTGAGATTTACCCCACGGAAGAACAAATCTCCCATTAACTTTCCTAGCCTTGGGGTACTGTTTGTTTTCATCAGCAAACACTGTATCTTTGTGGTAGGTTGATGACGCTCTTGTCTGTTGCCTGTAGAAGCAAGATAATCTGTGAGTTTATTGGACATATACCCTAGGGGAGAAACTCCAATATAAAAAGGAAGGGGGTGCTCGTCGGAAAACTGCAATTTGATAATTTTTCAGAGTTCCCTCTACTCCCCTTTACCGGTATCTCCATTCCTCTGCCCCCACCTCTCCCCTTGCTATGGGTACTAACTATTAAACTAACGACGATGATATGATTGAATACTAGTGAAACTAATTAGTTACGTAATTGGAAAATACCAATGGGTTAAGAAATTATAAGCTTAAGCTTACATAGAAACCCACCACGTGCAGTAATTGACATGCAGTGTAACTTAAGTCATTTATGCAAAGCAAAAAATTTTTGTATATCGAACAAAATCAAATTTCTATCAAAGCCCAGTGTGACGTGCAATTAATACCCAAGGGAGTTTTGTCGACTTCAGCTAATGAAAGGGCATTTGGATATATACAAACTGGCAGAGGGTAATCTGAACCCCAACTAACAAATCTCTAACAGTCTGCAGCTGCAGCAGTTTGCCGCCGGAGAAGATTGAAGTTCAGCTTACGTTTGTTGGAAAGAGAGTCGCCGCGAGCTTTGGAAGACAGCGAAACCGAGCCAGTCTGTCTTCTGAAGGCATGAAGAACCCCGTCGATACAGCTGTCTTAACATAATATGGCCAGTTTACAAATAAAGTTGATCATCTAGCTATTTATTGCGGTCAAATTTACGGCGCGCTTTCGGTGCATTGGTGGCGCACGAGAGCGCCCTGGGAACGAGGATGATTTCACTAGTTCCAGGGCTCACGACGGGGAGTTTAAATGGAGTTTTGGGAGATTCAAAGAGGGATTAAAAACGAAAAAACAAACAAAAAAACAAAAAAAAGTTTTGGAACACCACGAGACAGTTGAACGCTCCCCGAAAGGGCACCCCAGGTTGGTGGACAACTGTTTGTTGTACGTCTACCAATTTTTAACTTCAAATTCAAATTTTAAAACATCAAATCTCAAAATTTCACCGTTTCTTGAGGATTGCAATAATCTTTACCACTCAAATTTTACTTGACCCATGTGTGGGTATAGGGTTGTCTCTGAGGGTTTGAAACCCTGACCCTGTTTAGGACAAAGAAAACCTAAACTTACAGTACCTACTCTGAGTAGGACAACACCCACTTATATATGACCATGGCCTGTACAGCAAAGGTTCAGCTGGGATCAGAGGATACCAACCACTCTACAAGTGTTATCTGGACTTGAAAATTATTTGACATTGACTGATGACCATCTAAAGGCAGGCAAATGTCTCTGACCTTAGGTTGCTGGATATTATTTGCACCACATTTCATGGCAATTTGTGAAACCCACCCTGTTTTGGACAGGTTCAGACCTGGTTTAGGACAGTCTCACATAATATTATTTACCTTGTACAGGGCAGCAAGTCCAAAAATTATTTCTCTGTCAGGTGAGGCATCCCCACATATGCCATATAACATATAAGTGAATTACCTCCCAACTCACTGCTCTGCCAATGGAAGCTCAATATTATGGAAACTCAAAAAAAAAAAAATTAACCCACCAGCCACTACCACCTAGCATTCAAGCTCGTTTAACCAAACTTAATTTCCCATGATTATAAAATACTATACAACACTACAATTAATAGCACACACAGGTTCAAGTTTCAGTATTCCTGTAGCTATTAAGTCCTTCTTAATTAATACTATTCACAAGCTATTCAAGAGCTAGCTGTGCAGCCCAAACTATCCAAATATTTTTAAAAGGCTTGTTTCTGATTGATAGCACCTTTAAAAAACACTTTTAAAACTCCTAGTTAGAACTACATAATTATTAGCAAAGTTACATAAATCCATGTTGGGCCAAGTGATCCATACTTTAAACTGGAGCTAGTCCCAGTTTTTGTCAAAAATTCTGCTTTGAAACCAGAGATGCTGTGGCCTTTTTTAAAAAAGACTCCAGTTGTTTGTTTGTTTTTCAACAACACTGAGGTACAAAAAAAAACATTCTTGACAGATTTGACCCCACATTTTAGAACTCTTTGTCTTCCCAGGGGGGTTCGTTGATGGCATCGCACTGAGTAAATTAACGTGCTGGAAGATTGTTGCCTGCCTGGTTTGACCATCTGAAGGAAAGTTTTTCTCGAAGGAAGTTTAATCAGTTCAAGGAGGTTTCCCTGCCTGTGAAAACATTAACTTTCCACATCAGATGTTGAAGAAAAAGTTGGAAACTGTACAAAAAGTTGAATATTCAATAATAGTTGATTGTTGAATAAAGAGTAAAAAGTTGAAGATTGTATAAAGAATTGAATGCTGAATAAAGAGTTTTCAATAATATTGACTAAAAAATTGAATATTAAATATCTTGAATAATTGAATGTTGGATGATAAGTTGAATGTTGAATAAAAGTGTTGAATTCTGAATAACAGCTGAAAATTGAACAAACAGTTAAATATAGAAAACAGAATTGAATATTGAGTGAGATGAATTGAAATTTGCTACATTTAGTATTTAGTAAAGGCTGTAGCCAGACTAAAATTCTTACTGAGGCAATATTGGGAAAAATGCTCCTTTTTATTGAATTTTTTTTAATGCATTGCCTCCTACGAGAACTTGAATTTTAAATTTAATTAAAAATTTGTGCCTGTTACTACATTGGCCAATAAATATCACTTTTCATAAAACACAACCTTTCTAACTAAGATTAAATTATAATTTATTTCCTTAAATTGCACATGGCTATTAAGTGGCTGATTCAAACACGACAGCATTACGCCGAGCTTCAGTCAACTTTGTATCTTCCTTGGTAATGACTTTGACTTCTCCATGTTTGATTGTATGAAATTCTTTTTGTGGAATTCCCTTGCTGTGCAGTATTTCCCTCAGCTCTTTAGGTGGCTGAAGATAATGCTGAATAGATGAATGAACAGAAGAACAGTTCAGTTGAATATTGGGTCTTTCCATAGTAATATCAAAAGAGGAATGTTTTGTACACAACTTGGTTCACCCAAGCACACGTGACAAATAGATTCCCAACATATTCACTTGAGAAAGATGTTGTGACAGCGTCGAAAGCTTGTGATCGCTAAAATATTGACTCTGCTTCTGTGTCTCATTCCTTATGATGTCTACCACTGAGTCAGGAAACAATATCTTTACTCAATATTAAAAGCTGGCTTAAACAAGTGTTCCACCAAGCTTTTGCACTCCCTTTTAGGATGGTCAACACTATCCCTATACAATCAAATCATTCCTAAGAGTGCATACAAAAAGAGTAAAGAGGATCATTAGCTTGGAGGGGTTGGTTCAGCAGCCCATTTCCAAGTTCTCCTTTGCCTCTGTTTCAAAATAATTAGCCTTGTGCAAAGCTTTTCTCATGAAAACACAGGCAGCCCAAGCTCTCTCTATGAACCACACAAGCAACACAATATGGCATCGAATTATAAGGGTTTATATGGGATTTTCTACAAGATATCCATGGAGGTAGTTGAAAGTGAAAATTCTCAATAAAAATGGCTTACCTTATTCCATATGAGCGTTGTTTGCTCCTGGTGTGGTTATTTTACCTATTTAACTTGATTTAAGCGACTTTTTTGAATTCCAGAGGATAAGGCAAAACACCTCAGTCGGAACACCCTGCCGAACGAAGTCAAAAATCCCAGGGTAAAATGTACCCACAGCCACAAATCCACTGCAGAATTCAAGGGCAAAGGTTGATCTTTCATTTCAATCCTCTAGCCACACACAATTGCAGCCCTGCGAGGGACACCAGGTGGCTCTTCGTGTCCCCAGTGAAATGATAAAACGATGGAAGAGCTCCGTGTCTGTTTGATCCACGACCCAATGACCGTTGAAATCAGCTTGGTAACCTCGTCATGTTGGCAAACCAAGACTCGCGGGGGTACTTGACCGCAATTTGTCAAATTTGTCAAAGGTAAGATCAACGGCAAAAGCTCTGTAGAAACTGAGGAGATACAATCATTTTTGAAGTGGAAGTCATGGTAAGTTTTCACGTTCATGCACCTTTGAGTTACTTGGTCCTTGCCTCACCAAGTTAACTTCATCTCCCCATAATTCGTTAAGAATTCTCCCAAGCAAAACAGAGTTCAATTTGCTTTCTCTTCGTATGCTCTAGACAAAATTTTGCTGGCTTCCATTACAGTTTCCTCACAATATTCGTAATTCCACAATACCCTAAGAGAAGCAAATTTAGTTTATCAGCTCGGGAATATTTTATACAAACAAATCAAAGGTGCATAAACGAGAAAACTTACCACAACTTCTACTTCAAAAATGATTGTATCTCCTCAGTTTCTATGGAGCTTTCGCTGTTGATCTTGCAAAAGCGTTCTGTACGATTTTTATTTTGCATTGTAAATTCAACCTGAGGGGACCCCGGGTGTTACAAGAAGTTTGGTTGACAAATTACTGTCTAGTACCTCCGCGAGTCTTGGTTTGCCAACATGACCAGGTTACCAAGCCAATTTCAACGGTTGTTGCGTCGCGGATCTAACAGACACGGAGCTCTTCCATCGTTTTATCGTTTCACTGGGGACACAAAGAGGCGCCTGGCGTCCCTCGCAGGGCTGCGATTGTGTGGCTAGAGGATTGAAATGAAAGATCGGCCTTTGCCCTTGAATTCTGCGGTGGATTTATGGCCGTGGGTACATTTTAGCCTGGGATTTTTGACTTTGTTCGGCAGGCTGCTCCGACTGAGGTGTTTCACCTTGTCCTCTCTTTATGAAGGGAATACCATAATTCAAAAAAGTCGCTTAAATCACGTTAAATAGGTAAAATAACCACACCAGGAGCAAGCAACACATGTATGGAATAAGGTAAGCCATTTTTATTGAGAATTTTCACTTTTAACTACCTCCATGGATATCTTGTAGAAAATCCCATATAAACCCTTATAATTCGATGCCATATTGTGTTGCTTGTGTGGTTCATAGAGAGAGCTTGGGCTGCCTGTAATGAAAATGAATGCAAAGATAAAACATACAAGTTTACCCAATTGAATTGTTTCACAGCAGGAAGACTTGTTTTGACGCAGAGGTGAAAGGTAACTTAACTGTACCAACCTCATAGGATAGATTAAAGGTTCCCCAGTGAATACCAAGAGAAAAGTTGGATTGGATATCTTCATGGATCTCAACTGCTTCTTGAGGATCAATATGCTGGAATTCCATCAATCCCCTGTAAGATATGGCACAGACTAAGAAAGCATACTTTCACTTATGTCTGAAATTGCAGCATCCAAAAGTTGGCTAATAATTATTGTAGAAGTCTTAAAATGGGTTACCTTGGTTGGTAAGCTCCAATGGGAATTGCAGCCAGATCAAATGGTCCATATCTCTTGCCAATCTGCTTAAAAATGTGGCAATAACCAGTGTCACCAGCAAAGTAGAATCTATGTTGTGGACCGATAATTGACCAGCTACCCCACAACACCTTGTTAGTGTCATTTAATCCCCTGCGACACCAATGCTGTGCTGGAGTAAAGGCAAACTTTACTGCTTTGCTTTCATCTGTAAATTTAGGATGGGGATGTTCTTCCCACCACTCAAGTTCAACTACATTTTCACATCCACAATCTGTCATCCATTTAAGAAGTCCCATTGGCACAAACCAATGAATTTTATTGCCAAATCTCTTGTTAAGGTTACAGACTGTGTTGTAGTCAAGGTGATCATAGTGGTTGTGACTGATACAAACAGCGTCAATATCAGGAAGTTCATCCACAGTGCAAGGGACAGGACGATATCGTTTCACTCCAATCATACTAGGAATACCACAGTAATAATTGAACACCGGGTCTGTGAGAATATTAAGACTGTCCATTTGAATGAGCACAGTTGCATGACCAATCCAGGTAACCTGGATGTCATTTGGTGGAGGAGCATCTAACACTGCTTTGTCTGGGCTGAGAACAGGTAGAGTTCTATCTAATTCCTGTAGAATGAATGAAAAATTATAATACAATAATTGGACCCTGTTAATTCAGACTCAGTTAACTAGAATTCACCATTATTTTGAGCTTTAAACCACTTCCCTTGAATTTGCCTTTCAGTCATTTACAATCGCCTATGCTGAACTCCCACTACCATGAACTATGTTTCATTTCCCCTCAAGAGGGGGAAATAGCAAGTTAAACTGCACTCAGCTTTATCACAGGCCAGATCACAAATGTCATTAATGGTAGCTATACAGGGAACTGTATTTATGGGACTGGCAACTCGATCTATGCAAGGCAGGAGAAGAGAGGGAGGGGGAACCAGGAAAAAGAGAGAATATTTTTGGCAACTGTTTCTATCACATGATAGTTACATTTTGTGGTAGAAAAACTATTAATTAAGAAATAGAAAACACGCACTGTGTTTCTATTGAGTTATAGAAACACAAGTGAAAGTTTGGGAGAATGAGAAACACAAGATGACAGGCGAGTGTTTCCACAGCTTTTTGAGTTCTCCCAAACCTTCAGGAGTGTTTCTATAACTCAATAGAAACACAAAGAACATCCACTGTATTTCTTTTACAAAACACCACAATGAAAAAAAGAAAAACAACTTGTTTACTTCGATCATCAAAAATGAAATTCTCTTTGCTTGTGCCATCATTACGTCAACAGCTCGTCCTACAGTAGTTCTGTGTTTCTATCGAGTTATAGAAACATGGTTTTGAACCAATCAGCGCACATATTTGATTTGGATTATTTTCTAATAAGTTATAGTAACTAAACCTAGTAGAGAACAGTTCAGGGAGTAATCACACAAACAACTTCAAAATTGAACAAGCTAGCAATACGAGGCTGTTTTTATGAGTATGATTATTTCTCCGATATTTGTACAGCATGAGGTCCGATTAATAATAAATTAATCATATCAATAACAAATTTCAAAATTAAAAGTTTTTCAGCACTTCCTTTGAGCGAAAAAGTCACTGGCGCTTTCCATAAGTTTTAAAACTGCAGGAAAAGCTATTAAAACATAGGCACGCAAGGTGTGCGAGAGTTATTTTTTTGTGTGAAGTGTTGGAGATAGAAGCATTCATGGTACAGTAATGATTTGGTTAATTTGACAAGGTTTTTTTGGTTGCGATGTTACATCGGTCATGGTAAGATCGCTAAATAGTAAGCCATAAAATGTTTGACTGAACAAACTACAGTAATCTGACACGTCTCCAGATTAATGTAGATACCGTATTATTTTCTAACAGGCAATTTGATTCGTTCTTTGATACAACCCGCACTGTGATTGGTGTGAACACGCACATGCATAACTCCCTCACTCACCGATCACATAACCCTTCCAACCCCCAAGAGGAATTTTTGCTCAAAAATACTCAACTTAATTTAGAGACTTTTTCGCATTTTATACGAGTCGTAAGTTTACCTTTTTACACAACACAACACAACACAACTTCACCGAAAATAGAAAGAAAGAGAAAAAAACCTCTGACACGTTGAAAGTCTGATTTAATTAAATTGCACTTTAACTTGGTGCCACGCAGTCTTCAAAGAACATTTGAACAGTTTTCATACTTTTTACCTTTAAAAATATCGGACTGAAATGAATGTCATCAAATTAAACTATTAAACTGCTACTGCAGAGACGTAAAAATCTTCCAGAAATGAAAGCTTCTTTTTTGTTTAATATCCTGGAAACAATAGCCGATAACTTGTCAGCTCTAATTGAATTTACTCCCATATAAAAAACAAAAGTGTTAAGTTACCATTTGTTACTAAAGATAGCAAACATCTCGAGGGAAAGAGTGGTGACGATTCGTGAAAAACAAGAGTGTCAAATTACACTTTGTAACTAAAAAACAGAAATATCTTGTTATATTTGCATGCAACAAGAAGAAAACAATCGTTACCCGCACTTACTATTGTAAACGTTAGAACTGTTTCAAATCTAAAGTCTCGTACCCTCTAAAACATGTCCTAAGAACTAGACGCGACGATTCGTGACCTCTAATTGAATTTACTCCTCGTGAAAAACAAAAGTATCAAGTTACCTTTGTAACTAAAAATAAAAATATCTCGTTGCATTTGCATACTACTAACTCACGAACAGTTTCACACCTCAAGGCTCATCTCGTTCATTAACTAAAATCCTCAGCCTAACCCACAGAAAATGTCGAAGTAAACCCAATATATGAATACTTCCTCCTCTTTCATAAAAGAATGAATACGGCCGTTCTGAACTCTATCGGGATCAAATCTTCTCACATACCATTTACCTTTACAATAAGAAATTTGATTGGCTGTTTATAGTAGATCCAATCTGATTGGTGTGACATACATACATCTCTCACTCACTCACTCACTCACTCACTCATTCACTCACTCACTCACCCATTGACCCGTCCATAACATACCCGACGCGCCGACTAAGAGGTATTTTTTTTACAAAAAAATAACTCAAAAATGCATAATAATTGACGTGTGAATGGCATGGGTATCCAGTAACAAGTTGTAATTGGATAACTGTAATTGGACACCCATGTGATCAGGTGTCCATTACATGACAAATAGGCATCTGGAGAACCAATCACGATGGAGAATTTTGTTATAGATACGATTAGCAGGTAAATTACTAAGGAAAGGACTGGATTCCAAAGTAAAAACTACTGAAAATGGAAAATTCAGACTCCTTGTCCAACCGGCAACTTTCAGGAACTATACTATGTTACAGTATTTCAAACTTTTTTTCAGATGAACAAAATTTCTTTCAATTGAAGGAAACCTCAAGAAAGTATAGTTTTCTTAATGGAGGTTGAACAACACAAACAAGAAATAATAAGCCGGATGGTGCGCTCTTTAAGGTAGCTCCATTAAGACAAAAGCTGGCCATACAGTGATTGCCTGCCTTGAATAAGCATTCCATACATGCACAGGGGGAGTGGCAACCTTCGTGTTATTATAGAAAACAAGATAAACACCATTCAGTTGTATGACTCACTTGGTCTGAAAGTAGACATGCCTTACACCACTTTCAGTGTTAAATGTATAGGCAACATCTTTTGCCATGCTATCTTTTGACATGCTATGTAACCTGGCTTATGTGACAAATGTAAGCACAACAGACTTCTTTATGGTCGAATTCAAATTTTAGTAATAAAAGATGGATTTATTTGACATCAAACTAAGGTTGGGAGTATCAAGAAGTCATTCTGGGAGAAATAAAACTTCTGGTTTGAATGTTTACAACCTGCAAATATTAAAAGCCATAATGGCCTGATTCTACCAGAAGTCACTCTTGAGAGCCAATAGATTACACTCAAATTGCTTTAGTTATCCTGTAAATCAGAAAACATGAAAAGTCCACAATCTTCTTCAGCCATTTGAGGTTAGTAATTATCATTTATTTGTCATTTCTTCAGCTAATAACCAGAAAAATTGCCAGTTTCACAGTTAAATGGTCTCTACATTGCATGTTGAAAAATGGCTTGTCAAAAAATGGGCAAAAGGTGTTGCGTACCTATGCACGTAACACTGAAAGCGGGTGTAAGTTTGGAGTACAAATGTAAACTCGTGCAGCTTTTCAAACCTAGTGCTTCTACTTTCAACTACAGTTAATTAAACGGCCACCCTTGGGGAAATGGATTGTGGACGCTTAAAAGGGGTTGGCCGCTTAATAGCGATAGAAACAATAGAAAAGCCATCATTGGGACTTCAATTGCTGGCCGCCTAATAGGGGTGAGCGTTTAAAAGGTGGCCGCTCAATAGGGGTTCAACTGTATCATACTTCACCCCAAACTCCCACCAATAGTCTCTAATTTGACTGGGAAAATAACTAGTCAAGATTAGAGCCCTATTTACATGTCAGTATTCAAGACAAGTGAAATACTGCACCTCTTTGTCAAGGCGATAGAAGTTAGTTAGCGTAGATCCTGGCACATTGCTATTATTTTTTGAAGTCATGAACCATTTCATAGCCTTCTGGAATGATGGCTGTTCACCACCCCAGGGCAGAATAAAGATTCCATTTTCTTTGCGAGCTTTAGGATACTCTTCCCTTTCTCCAGCCTCAATGTAATCTTTTTGCGACTGTACTGCCATGGGTATCTGCCTAAACCAAGAACAAGAATGAGCGGTGTATTTTTCCTCATTATTTCTTACCAAAATACATACATGTCAAAATCCATACTGTACTTATGTCCCTTCCCCACCAATGCTTTGTATAGTGGGACAGTCCATGTACATCCAACAGTAGGGTGAAGTGAAAGGTGAACATTACACATGACCACAAGACTTTGAACAGGAAAATGAAGCAGTTGTCTTTTAATTTTGTTATTTGTGTCTGTTTTATTTCGCCAAAACCATAGTAGAATCGATATCACACGCACCGTAGGTGTTCAAATAATGTTCATTTCTAGACATTTTCGAGATCTCCTCGAATGATTAAACTAGGGTTTGCCACACTGAGTATGTTCAGAAAATCAACACCTACGTGCGTCTGTGAAGTGTAGCAAGCTAGCTAGTCACAACGTGAGCAGTATTACCTTTTCAGAAGAATCCTTTATCCAAGAACCAACGGTTTCAAAGTTTGAAAATTAAAGCTAAATGTGTTGCAATGTGTCGATGGAGAAAAGGATGTCCTTTATCAAATGAATAAAAGATAAACTTGTCCCTCCCAGTCGGCACGCCTGTGGCGGACATTTTGAATTCTCTCCTTGTGAGAGATCTGGAACCCAGACCTCACTAAATTCTCGGTTCCAGACTCATCCCACTGAAAAAGGGGCGGGGCGGTAGGCAGGTAAAAATAGGGGGGAGGGGGAGGGTCACCCTTTTAATCCATAAAAGATCAGAGGGGCGGGCCATAAGAAAACTATGTATTACAGAGGGGTGGCCCATCCCTTGTAAAACATGCTTTTAATCTGAACATACAATAAGTGTATTATAAATTATTACTGACAGTAATTTTATACAGGTTGGTCCAGCTCCTGAGGGAAAAGAAAATACTAACTGAAAAGTGGAGCTTGATATGCTGGTAAGCAGTCCGTACTTCTTTGTGAAACTAACATTAATAATCAACATATTAAAATCAAGAACCAAGGGACACTATTATACAAGGAAACATTTATCAAACTGACTGTTCTGCCTCTCTTGAAATTTGTTTCTCGATGGTTATGGTAAAACGGAAAAAAAGAAGAAACACGATGAGGATGAGGATTAAGACGATGACGACGACGATGATTATTGATAGTGATGTAACAGTGCTGAAACAGTACACAGTGATGGCACTGATAATGACGATGACACAGTTTTGCTGTAAGTTAGTGTCCAGTGACGATGAAGAAAGTGAAGTTGAGAGGGGGGAGCCATGACTGTCCCTTTCTCAAAAAAAAGGAAACCTTTCACTAAATACTTAGCCCATGGATTGATTATAATAATATTGTCATTTTACATTTTATTATGAAAAAGCAAAATTGTCAAGTAGAAAAATAAACAATACAAATACCTAAATTGGGTAGGCAAAATTGCAGACTTTGGTCATAGATAGGGTAAGGATTTTGGGAAGCAGGCTACACACTCCCACCCAGTGTTTTCTGGGAGTACCCCCATCCCCCCTCTGGGGAGTGGACCCTGCCAATTCTACCTCACTTTCTTTTCAAGACATTCATTTCAAATTTGATTTCATTGACAAGATCAACTCCAAATCTTATCATCAATGAATAGATTGCATCATTCAGAACTTGATAAGATGTGAATTACTGGTATTTAACATCTTTCTTAAGAGTTTTTACTTCAAATCCCAGGAGATTATTTATGCAGCTAAAATATATATTTTGATGTATAAATAGTGTCCCAAACTAGATTTTTTAAGCTAAATACCATTTTAACACTTAAATAAAGTCTTTCATTCATTCATTTTATATCAGTTCTTCAAACAAAATTAACAAGGAAGATTCAACAACCCATTTTAAGGTTCTGCCTTCTTTACTTTTTTTTTACTTTAAAAGTGTTCACAGTACGTTTTACTTAGTACTGTGGATAATAAAATTTGCAATATTGAAACTTTGTTTCAGCCTACAAATAAATGTTAACATAATACAGCCTCTGTCAACCTCAGGCCTGCATAAGGCTCTACAGGTCTGACTAATAATTTTTATTATAATAAAGTTTCCATATAACGCGCACTCTGATTGGCTGAAACAGCGTGCTTTATCAGAGAACAGAGCACAGGTTGATGACGGTAAGTTGGCTTCCAAATTTTTGCTTCGGAATTTTGACAAATTTGACCCAAATTAAACATCCCCTGTGACTCAGACAAACGCACTGGAAGCGAGCTATTTTTCTGCAGTAAATATGGCTCACAGAGACCATTGTTAGCAACAGTAGTGTTAAAACTGTACTAAAATAACAAGTTTTGCTAGATTCCCGCCGACAAAACATGTACAGCTGTAGCGAAATTCACAAATTCTCAACCTAAACAGTGCTTCAATAAAGACATTAATTTTGTTACGAAGGCAGAAATTATACTAAGAAGTAAAACAACGACAGAAAACAATTGAACTGTCTCTGTTTATGATGAGAAGCTTTATTTTTGTAAATTTACAATTAAAAATGCTCATTTGCTCAAACAACACTTACATGCAGTGTAGTAACGCTCGTTCTCCGGTCATCTCAGCGAAGTAAACCGACGAGTGGTCAGTGCAAAACTTGCTCTGATATTCTCTTCTGTGTTTGAAGTAGAACCAGTGGGAGCCGTTAAGTCTTTCTAACTTTTACGCTAGTTCGGGCAATCTTGCTGCATGCGGCTACAAGCCGTAAATAACTGTAGCTCCTTTCAAATTCAACCCGGCATTTCGCATTTACATCCACAAGCTTTGAGCTCCGCGTTTCGTAATTTCCACTGGAAAAGTGCTCGCTTTCATGGGCCACAATACGGCCGGATTCCTCTGGACTATAAACCTTTACCTGCCTTGAGATCCGTATTTAAAAATTAACTTAAAAGCGAACTTTGAAGGCATCATTCTTCTCTCGAGAGCCGCTCAAACTTCTCGAAACTGAAAGCTTAGCTGAAGTCCAGTTTGTGATTGACAGCTGTTGCTTCGTTAGCCAATCAAATTATTTGAACAATTCTAACAAGGATTGTGATTGGCTTATTTTAGCGTGCTTTATCAGAGAACAGTGAACGGCTGACGCGACTTTTGCTCGTTTGGAAAATAAAGTTTGGTTTGAAAATTCAGCCGAATGCGTGGGGAAATTATCTGATTCTTCATCATAAAACAAATAAAGAAGCCTCGACTGTGCTCTGTTCTGTTGTAAAGCACTTAGGAAGCGGTAGAGCACTCAAGAAGTAGGGAAAAACACTCGACTACGTCTCGTGTTTTCCCCTACACTTCTTTCGTGCTCTACCGCTTCCTGTGTGCTTTACAACAGAACAGAGCACAGTCGGGGCTTCTTTATTTGTTAAATAGTTATTAAAATTACTTTATTATTATTTAGTTACTCAGGCTTTCATAGGAAAGCCAGAGTCATAAAATGCAAGCGGTTCTGTCTTGGACATCAAAAGGGGGATCATGGGCCCAGGTGTTCCTAGCGTCAAGCATGGAAACTGGGGATGAGAATGAGACAGCTTGCCTATTGTGTGGTTGCTCTTCATGAACATCGTAATGTACAGAATGCAGATAATGCAGTATTTTGTAAAGAAAGTTTTGGAAAGAATCATGCCTTGTAAGTTCATCTCACATACAAAGATTTCGATTGTTTTTGGAACAGGTGGATCCATGAAATATATTGCTTGAAAGCTTGCCAAATAAGCAAAGTTCATGCTTGTTCTCATGAGATAATAAAAAAGCCATGCACAGGTTCAAACTACAAATCAAGAACCGTCGTTAACAAAACTACGAAGATGCAGTTGGATAAAGAGGATACTCAATGAAGCAACTAGAATAGTAAATATCTAAGCGTAACTCCTGTGTTCAATATCTTGATTCTGTTATTTCTAGTTCTTTATAATGAGGTCATTTTATGACTCTGGTCTCTCCATGTTTCATGGTAAAAAAGGCTGTTTCCGGTATTTCTTTAGACTTCAGTGCTTCACTCAGATCTTTTGGAGGGTCCATAAAATGCTGTACAAGAAAAACATGATAATGGATTGGGTAACTGCGATTAAAAAACAGAGAATATTTCTTCTTCATCAAAATTATTACCATGCTATATCCCAGGGAGCTTCCGTATAAAAATGACAGGGGGTGTTCCTTGCACCTTTTAGGGGATAAAAAAGTGGTTTTGTAAACTCTCAGGAAGTTCAGCCTCAAAAGGTCCACAGTGGGAGCTTTTACAGTACCTTTTGCGGTATTGTGTGGAAAAAAATATATGACAGGAGATAATGCGTAGTTCTAGAGTTGGCACCTCTAGGGGATAAAAAAAAAAAAATCCAAGCCACACCCTCAAAACAGGATCATGGTACCTCTCATGAGCACCCCTGTCCTTTGTAAATGGGATTCCCCAACCCCCTCGGGCTATATTTATTATTAATAGTGCATTATGTATTAATCAAGCCATGTTAGGGTCAACATTATTCATTTGTTTCCCTTGAAAACAAATCTCTCTCAACAGATGCTAGTACAGTACTAAATGAACGATAAAGAGTATTATTAAAACATCTCAAATGAAACTCATAGTAGGAAATATACTGACTTAAGTACTTGAAATGTGAAATGGTTTAAACACAAACTGTGGTGATTCGTCAAAAATGATTATTATTAATAAATTTTATTAAAAACCAGATCATTGGATAATGCAATTCAAGAATTTTCATTGGCTTAGCCATCACAGGCTATGAGCCATTATACCATGCTCTACAAATATGGTAAGAGTATGCATGATTTTTGGGGGGCATTTTTAATTCTATTTTGTTTTAGTTTTCTATATTTTGGGGGTGCTTTTAATAAAACAATTATTCCACTGGCGCTTGTTGGATATAAGAGGATCATAGCCAACTCAGAACTATGGGCCTTGTAGGCTATCTACCATCTCATATCCAACGTGCTGTCATGGAACAATTGATAAATATATCATTTCTGTGAACCATTTAGTACCTCGTATCCTGTAGGAAAAGTACCCCAGTGGATTCCCAAAGAATGGTGAGATTGAATGTCTTCATGAATACAAACTGCTTCTGTGGGATCCACATGTTGGAAGTGCAAAAACCACCTAGAAAAAAAAATGTTCTGTCAACTGACATACATGTAGCTTATTATGAGAGTGAATGCTAGACAAAGGTCCTACCCATTTACAATTTCTGGCCAGACTCATTGCTTTTTGTTCTTAAGAAAGACATTTTTACTCATCCACCCAGGAGTATTACAACAATTACTGGGGACCACGTTACTCCTTATAGGTGATTCCCTGAGGGTCACCTGGTATTTGACCTGTGTCACGTCCCGGGGGAATAGCAGTTGCTATAGTTTGTCTTATGGTTAGTAAATCTGCCTCTAGAACAAGTGGTCCAGGTTTGAGTCCAGGCCAGGGACATTGTGTAGTGTTCTCACGCGGGACACTTTACTCTCAAGGTACCTCTCTCCACCCAAGTGTATACGGTATATGGGTAGCGGTGAATTTAATGCTGGAGGTAACACTGTGATGGACTAGCATCTCATCCATGGGGGAGTAGAAATACTCCTAGTTGCTTCATACAAGTAAAACAGGAGATAAGTAGTGGCCTGATGGGCCACTTGGCTTGTATACAGACTCAACCTATGGTTAGGTTGTGCTAGTACAGAAAGCAGAGTTACACCCTGGCATAGTAATCACCTAGCTTAACTATTCAAGTCCTATTAAAGCACAGGTCATCTACAGTGTAGGCCACTCCCTTAGATCAGCCATGGCATATTTCTCTAACCTTGGCTTATAAGCACCAATTGGTATTGCTGCAAAATCAAATGGTCCATACTGCTTTCCAATCTGTTTAAATCCTTTACAGTACCCAGTATCTCCAGCAAAGAAGAACCTATGTTTCGGTCCGATAACAGTCCAGCTTCCCCATAATACTTTATTTTCATCCATTAGTGTTCTCCGACACCAGTGTTGTGTGGGAGTGAAAACAAACTTTGTAGCATTGCCATTGCTTTTTGGTTTGAGAAACTCCATCTCTTCCCACCATTCAAGTTCTGTTACATTTTTACAGCCAATGTTACTCATCCACGATTTTAACCCCATAGGAACAAACCAATGCACACATTCTCCAAACCTCCGATTGAGATCTTTAACACTTTTTAGATCTAAGTGGTCATAGTGGGTATGACTGATACAAACTGCATCAATATTTGGCAGTTTGTCAACAGAGCAAGGTGCTGGCCTGTAACGCTTGAAGCTCATGAACTGGTTTGGCCCACAAAATCCACTGAAGACTGGATCAGTTAAAATATTAAGACCATCCATTTGAACGAGAACACTGGCATGTCCTAACCAAGTTACTTGGATGTCATCTAAAGGGGGTGATGACAAAATAGAACTATCAGGGGTTAGGACAGGAAGATTCTGCTCCAGCTCCTATTAAAGAAAAATTCACAACATTACTTTACAAGGAAGTTAGCATCTCTTCTCACCTTTAAAAAGAACTTTGCTGTACATGGTTCACACAAGCTTCTGAGAGATAGACAGGCAGTCTTAATTAAAGTATGATAAAAATTTAAAGCTGTGCAGTTTATGGGGTCGCACACAAACATAATAAACTAATTTAAATAAAACTCTATAAAAAGCACTTACATAACTGACTCAGTGCATCTGAAATTTGTCATTAAAATACCTGAGGGGGGTGCACCCAGAAAAATTGGGTGGGGGTGTGCGGCCCACTTCCCAAAACCCTTACCCTATTTATGACCAAAATCTGTGATTTTCACTACCCTATTTATGATCTTCCCAAAAATTCAATACCCTATTTATGGCCATTGCTGCTGGCACAGTTTCCCAAAACATAATTTATTAAGGGATTTTGTTGATGGTCTTATCGCTAATGATGAAAAAGTAGCTTCTTCTAAAAAAACATTCCTTATTCAATACTAGAGCGCAAAAACCATACCCTATTTATGACCAAAATGGCCAAAATGGGTATCCGGTCGTTTCGCCAACGAGTCGTTTCGCCAACGTCTCGTTCACCAACATCCTAAGTCGCTTCGCCAACATCCCACTGGTCAATTCACCAACGTCTAAATAAAAGTTTACCTTCACTTGAGTGTGTTGTATCAGGCTTGTATCAGACAATAAACTTAAATGAATTCAACATAGTGTCACTAGGAATATCCAGGCTAAGCCATTTGCGAGCTGGGAAGAGTACGAGAACAACGAAAAGACTACCACGCAACTACTCCAGACTTGTTCTCAGCTTAACAGAACAGCTCGTGTGAACTAGAACTTCTCTGTAAATAGGATGAATTGGTTTCAGATAAATATAGGTTTCAATCAGGTTTTGTAAATAGGTTTCATAGGTTTTTGTGCTTGTAAATATTTGATACTATATACTGTAATAAAATTGCTGTTGTTGTTTACTTGACGTTCCATTTTATTTCTAACTCCATTATAAGGCTGGAAAATTAAAACAAACTCTGTTTGCTTTTGAAAAAGGAAAAGATATAATGTTAATTTACATCGTAATGCATTATCAGCAAATTGGAAGCCATCAAACTTTTGAAAGCCATCAGACTTTGGTATTCAACAGTCAATTTTCACCATGAAAATTACCGCGATGTAGCGCCCACAAGCCGGCTTGTGAAACTATAAAAAACATGCAAATTGATCTCAAGGCAGTCAAGCGAAACTGGCAGTGACTTAAAATTTCTTGACCCAAAGATCACTCAAGGATCAGGATTGCATTCCAAACATCAATAAGCAGCTTTTTTTTCCATTAGTACTGGATATCTGACGTTGGCGAATTGACCAGTAGGACGTTGGCGAAACGACTTAGAACGTTGGCGAATCGACCTAAGACGTTGGCGAACGAGTTGTTGGCGAAACGACTCGTTGGTGAAATGACCGCAATTCCCAAAATGGCTAAATTATTTGTGACCAAAACGGCCGAAAAAATATACCCTTTGGGACCGCCCATACCTACTATAGCCATATAGGCAAGTACCCCCCCCCCCCCCCCACACACCCCTGGGTTAAAATCAAAAACTGAGACTGAATTAAATAACTAATAAAGCCATTAGCCATATACACATCTTTATGTACCATTTAAATGATTTATATAAATCTTGCTTGTCCAAAGTACCCTTGGTTTTAGCTTAAGCTGACGTAAGCTTAAGCTTAAGCTTTTAGTTTAATAGTTAATTATACTATTCAAGGCCTTTTCCAAGAACACTCAGCAATATGGACCCTTCACCCCTGGGCAGAGGGCAAAAGACAAAGAATACTCTTAATATTAAGCTTAAATTTAGAATATTTTGACGAGAAAAAATACACTTAAGCGTTCTGTACCTCATGTTTGAATCGAAATAGTTCTCTCCAAGTTCCTCCGATGCCGCGTTCGTTTTTCTCCAGTAACCTCCATCTGAGCACATCAACTTTTGACGGCATTCTCGCAGTACCCCAGGGATCAACATAACGGCCATTTACTTTGACTGCTTGCTGTAAAGCTTCGTCATCCTCCTCAACTTTCACAATAACACCCTCGATACTTTCCGCCATGTTTTTTCCGTTCTTGGACAATCATTCATCGGTAATCGTCGGAACACTCTTCGGTAAGTATCGTCATACATCCGGAAAGTCCTCGGTGTTAAAATGATTCTGGTCCAACCAAGCGGGGTATCTGCAGATTCGGGAAGGGGGGAATTTAATCCATTTCAAATTTCGAAATAGTCCATTTAATCCACTTGGTGTAAACAGCAGTCCTTTTCCACAAAATGCCACCTTGGCTTTTGTTACTGTACTTCTTAATGTTTGGCTCAAGCAAAGGACTTTTGTTTAATGTCTCTAGAGGCGTGCAAAATTGGAACTGGCAGGATTTGTTTTCGAATCTCGATCCTTCCGCGAAGTGTCCCAACAAACTGTCATCTCCTGACGCCGGCAGTGCTTGGTGCAAGGAAAGGAAAGGAGAATGCAGCAATCAAGGATGTTGTTTATGTAAATGTGAATACCCCTCTGCAACATTTCAAATGAACTCGACAACTTGTGTGGGTAATAGCGTCGTTCGCTTGTCTGCAGGTAACCAGCTTAGAATGTTTACTTAGCAATTCTATGTGCTACGTGACTTTATTAGACTAGTTGTTTTGTTGTATGTTCAGTGATATTTTGTTTTATATTGATGACCCATGTTTTCTCGAACGATCTGCAATACTTTTGACTTGATAATCAGGATTTGACGCAAATATCTCGTTGATCTCTTTGCTGATATGATAATCGCATAACGAAATGTGGTAAAAACATTTCATTTTCGATGCTGAATGTACCCTCTAAAAGCCTCAATATTTTCTCTTTTGTGTTCCATACGAGCTTGCTACAAAGAATACAATTTTGACAGAGCTTGCTTGACGGGAGCGGCGCGCCTGTTTATACAGTTTAGTTGTAAATTGACAATCTGACAGGAAGGTTGTCAACACTAGTACCCTGATGTTTGTGTTTCCACGGGGATTTTTTATTTATTGTTGGGAAACAGGGCTGTTAATACCTTATTATCAAAGATGACCTCTACATATGGTAAATCCCGTTATATTTGACCCTATCTGCCACCTGGGGAAAAGGAACAAAGCTAAAACTGTTACATTTACTTGGTTATGCATCACTCAACAGCTTCCCACAGGGGCTGACCCCAGGGATCCTGTGGGATTTGTCCAAATATGTCTCCTCATCAGACCCCATCAGGTGATCCCTGGGCATGGAGTACAGAAACTTAGACAAATCTACACCCCATGAAAAAGCACTTTTAAAGAGCAATTCTATTTTCATTTGAGCTGGAACTTATTTTGCACAATCTGAATGCAAACAGAACAGAGAAATAATTATTTCAGGTATTATTTCATTATTTCAAGATGTCAAAAGCACTAAAAATAGCTTAAACACATGAAATCACACTTTGCCCAAAATTCCCAGCACTGCACAAGTTTATCCCATTTCCTGATAGTATAAAGAAGCAACTACCAGCCTCCTTATTTTCCGTGGATGGAATGCAAGTCCATGGCAAGCTAACCCTCTTGATGTCGTCACGTTTTCTTAGCAGTGTGTTAGAACCCATTTTTATTCCTCGGTGAAGAGAGGTACTGTTAGAGTAAAGAAGTGTCTTAGCTCACTGTGCTCCAAGTCACCAACCCAGATTCAATCCAGATGCAACATGATAACTTTCCATTATCACACCACAATCAAATTAATAAAATTTAAAAAATATAAATGAAAATTAAAACTAAGTGATATGTTTTATCATTTTTATCTGCAAACAGGTTGTACTACACGGTTTCAAAGTGAAGATGCAACCCATCCGTTGCCAACACTAGATTTCTCTTTGCCAGGTTCCAAGGGTATTCCAGACTTGCCAAATAAGCCATATCAATGCAAAGTCAAGTCCTTGGAGTACTTATTGAATGCAACATGGAAACAATTACCCAAGAAAGAGAAAGATGCTTTTAGTATTAAGGGCATATCTGGATGGGTTAGAAATGAGCTTAGGGTATGTGCTTAAAATCTACAGTAGATCTCTGTTCCTATACCTAACTGTACCTTTTTAGTACACTTTCGCAGCATATCAGGGGAGTTTGGTCAAGTCATGGTTAGTATTTTGGTTGGATGAGTGAAGCCTTGGAGCTGACTGGCTCATAGCTGCCAGAGCTTACCCCGATTTCTGTAGCATGAAGCGGCTAGGAGTATTTCTACTCCCCCTGGATGGGATGCTAGTCCATTGCAGGTCACTCCCCCACAATTTGTTAGGTTTCCCCGACAATTCGCTGGTGCCCATTTTACTCCTGGGTGGAGAGAGGCACTGTGAGAGTTAAGTGTCTTGCACAAGAACACAACACAGTGTCCCTGGCCAGGGCTTGAACCTGGACTGTTTGATCCATGGACAAGCGCACTAACCACAAGGCCACCGCGGTTGGATGAAGTTGAGGAAAAATACCCATGGCAAGGCCAAACAAGCCCGAGATGCTGCCAAAGTGTTCCAAAAAGGCAGGATTAGGTATTTACTGTACCCAGATTCAGCCAAATGACCAAGATATTGCAGCCATATCAGTTCAGTGACTTGATATTGCAGGATATCAGGACAGTAGGCATGGCCTCTGATTCTGAGTACCGTAAATTAAACCCTTTGTTGGCCCATCATGCCAGTGCATTTCTCCCATATCTGTAACATGATACCATGAGCAGTATTTCTAAGTTTTCTTCCCAGATAGGATATGCTATAAGTCCATTCCAGGGTTACCCCTTCACCCACATTAAGTTGACCAGTACCCATTGATACACCTGGGTGTGGAGAGACTGCACTGTGAGAGTTACGTGTCTTGCTTAAGAACTCAAGACAACATCCCTAGCCAGGGCTCAAACCCAGACTGCTTGATCCGGAGTCCAGCACACCAAACATATGACTCTATGAGAGTCAAATCTGTGAGAGTCAAATCGCCTGCCCAACACCACTGCAACAACAACAAAAAATGACCCCAGATTGGGCTGAAACCCAGATAACTTAATCTGAAGTCCAGGCCATTAAAAATTGCCCTGACTCATAAAAACTTGATTTCTGTTAATTTACAGTGTTTGCCAACTGCACAAATCACCTTTGTTTTTATGTTATTTTTCTCTTTGTTGTTAGTGGAAAGGAACCATGGCAGCTAAATATTTTGGCTACATCATGAGAGTAAACCTTGAATGTAAAAAGAAAAGTGATATGAAACGTTACTGTGTCGTGTTCAAAGCAAAAGGCACACTTTCATGTAAGTGCTTCAGCTACACGTCTTTTCAAATGTAGTGTACTCTGCATCATCATCGTCATCATTATCAACATCATCTATCCTATCAGTGCCTCTAGAGGTGGCACTCTGGTATTCTGAGATTCTTTACCACTGACTTGGTCTTGTGGACAGCCACTTGGCGTTGTATTGAAGTGCATTAAATTAAACCTTTAAGGCAAACAAGGTCATAGTTCTCAGCAATTCAATCTGTTTCTACAGCATAACACAACTGGGAGTATTATTACCCATCCCCTGCCCTCAGTGGGACACTTGTACATCGCAGATTATTGCCCTGCATTCCGTCAGGCATTTTCTCATTTTTGCCCTCTACTGTAACAGGGAATATCCCAGACCCAACAACTAGAGCCCCACCTGTTACCACTACATTGCCTACCACGGCAAAAGCTCCAACAACAGCAATGAGCACTAGAAAGGTGATGACAACCACGAAGTCAACAACACAAGTGAAGTCAACAACACAAGTGAAGTCAACAACGCAGGTACTGGCAACGACGCAAGGAAAGGCAACTACGCAAGTAAAGGTGACAACTCAAGTGAGGCTGACGACACAGAGAACTAGTAGTGCTATGGCGAGTTTGACTTCGACCTTAGGGAGCCCATCAACTGTTTCAAAAGCAACGCCTTCTGCTAAGGTATGACATGACAAATCATAATTACTTTGCAAAGAGAAGGTGTCTCTTAGAAAGTGAGCTGTGCTAGTTTGGTAATCAGGATCAGTAAAAAAACAGGCATTGCCCTAGGATTGTTTTCATCCAGACAAGATGTTGAATATATGCTGGGATCCTTGCAATAATATTATTAAATATTACATTTTGAAGAAGTAGCTTTTATTTGGATAGAGATTTTTCTCTCAACTTATTTTATATTACAAAGGTAATTAGGACTGTGATCAGCTGTTCCTTGCGTGTGATAAATTCTATAGCAATGCATCCCAAAAAAGGACTTAGGCATTCTCTAAACTATATGGTTTGGTAAATTGATTAAGAACTTTTTTTTCTCTCTTCCGTAGGTTCCAACCTCCAAACAAACAACTCAAGCAACCAGTCGGCCGTCACCAATCTCACAGAAGACATCTTTCAGCACAAGCCTTGTACTAACAGAAAGTTCTACTGAGTCACCAGCTGCTACAACTGAGATATCACAAACAGAATCAACTGTGGGAGATGCGACAACTGTTGAACCAATTTCTAGTAGTTTAGGAAGGAAAGAACCCAACAAAGACAGAAACAAGAACAAGAAAGGGGACAAGATGATGATCGCTATTGTAGCTGGTGTGGCAGCTGTGATATGTGTGGCTCTCATTTTACTGTGCGTGTGGCTTATAATCATTCAGAGAAGAAAGCACAGGTAACTTAATCTCTAGTAGTTTAAGGCCTGGATCAAAGACTTTTACTGGTAAAAGCAGTTTATTGGTTGTATTTCTGAATGCATGAATGACAATGGGACCAAATTTAGCACAAAGCTAGGTCTTAACGTCCTGAACATTTTAAAGTAGAATTGGTGCTTCTAACAGGTCACTTGACATAGTGGAAAATCACCATTATTTGAGGAATTGGTGGTGGTTTTTAGCAATTTTTTACCATCATTTGAACAAAAATGTGTTTTAATGCAGGTCAATTATTTCCTCCCCTCATTTTTGGAATGATTGTCCCTCTTTGTGCAGAAAAATTTTATAGAGTCAAAGGTCGTTTTTTTCTTTTCAACAAAATTTGACTTTGATCATTTATATCTTCTAAAAACGAAATCAAGGAAAATCATCCCAAACGTAGCAAGGTTATATAGATAACAAGAGATATAGCTGCCCAACCATAATTCTTCTTTACATCCTTGACCCAGGCCTGCTTGAGTATGGTAGAAATATGACTTTCACAGTACCTTCCAAAGCTAGGCTTTAGGTTTGCAAGGTCTTCGCAGAGCCCTCTTGCTTGGGTGAAAAGTAGTTTTGTGGTTTAGGAGTCAGCTAATGTCATAATTGAAACTTGTAAGTTTTGGATCAGTGTGTAGTACAGGCATCCACGGTTGAGCGTCCGTCGATATCCTCAATCAACAATCAATCGTTACTTGATCGACACTTCATCTACATGCACTTAGTAGTCAACACTTTGATTGACATCTTGGTCAACAGTCAGTCGAGAGTTGACTAAGTTAACTGTTTTGATCGATGCATATGACCGACTGTTGATCGAGTGTCAATTGAGGTCAGTGTCAACCAAGTATCGATCAGGATGTTAATTGAGGGGATCAAGAGTAATAGAAGGCTAAAACTTGCAAGCCTGTTGAAACTGTAGTGTGTAACAAGAAAGCTATCAACAGGCAATATTTTCAAATACATGTATTGTGATACTGTTGGTTAAGCTGTATATGTTGGTTCTAACTTCTAAGTAAATCTCTAACATGCGCTAACTAAAAGATATTGAGCAGCATAAAATATGTACTCTATATTTTTGTTCAAGCTTTCTGATTTCTATTTGCAGGAATGGTGGTAGTTATGATGCTGGAACAACAGGTATCATTTATTTTTATTTATCTTTGTATTTCAACCCCAAGGGAAATTGTGAGTTTACTTGAAATAAGTCATTAAGTGTTTTTGCCGCACCTTCCAACATTTAACATTATTTTGATTGACTATTCCAGAAATTTGGCCTAGTCTCAAGGGGGCACCCTGATCACACATGACTCCGATGAGCTCAAACATTTCTTTTCAGAGTGTGCATTGTAATAGGTTCTCATAAAAACCACATAAGACCTTTCAATTGAAGGACGTAATATTGATACGAATCACAAGACAAATTGTCTTCTGTAATATAGCCAAGCCTCAACTGCAGTATTGGGGTATTAAAGTATTGGTGTATTTAAGTATTTGGGTATTTAGGTATTAGGGTATTACAGTATTAGGGTATCAGGCTATTAGTGTATAAGGTTATAAGGGTATTTCTTTATTAGGGTATTACATAGGGTATAAGATTTTTAAGATATTAGGGTATCATGGTATTAGAGTATTACAGTCTTACAGTATTAGGGTATCCAGGTATTAGGGTGTTAGGATTTTAGGGTATTAGGGTATTAGGGTATCAGGGTATTAGGGTATCAGGGTATCAGGGTATTAGGGTATCAGGGTATTAGGGTATTAGGGTATCAGGGTACCAGGTACCAGGGTATTAGGGTATTAGGGTATTAGGGTATTAGGGTATTAGGGTATTAGGGTATTAGGGTATTAGGGTATCAGGGTATTAGGGTATTAGGGTATAAGGGTCTTAGGTTATCGGAGTATTAGGGTATGAGGATATCAGGGTTTTAGGGTATTTGGGGTTAGGGTATCAGGTTATCACTTAATCAGGGTAATTGGGTATTAGGGTATCATGGTATCAGGGTATCAGTGTATCAAGGTATTAGGCTATTTAACAATTAGACCCGTAGCCCTTGCGGGCTACGGGTCAATAGCCCATGAGGCGAAGCTGAATGGGCTATTGACCCGTGGCCCTTGAGGGCGAAGGGTCTAATTGTTTTAGTATCACCCAACTAGTCGGACAGAAAAGGTAATAACAAAGTTAGCAAATGCAAGTTGAAGAAATATTTATTTGGGAATAAAACGAAAGAAAGCGTCACGCTCGATGGCGCCAATTTCGCTACTCGATGACTATTGCTAATAGTCCCCTAGTAGCGTAGCCAATCAAAATGCAGGATTTGCATTAGTCCACTAGTTGGGTGATACTAATAGGGTATTAGGTCATTGAGTATCGGGGTATTAGAGTATCGGGGTTTTACAGTATTGGTTTATTTGGGTATTAAGACATTAGGGTATTAGGGTATTAGGGTATTTAGGTGTTAGGGTATGAGAGTATCACAATATTAGGGTATAATGGTATCAGAGTATTTGGGTATTAGGGTATCAGGGTATCAGGGTATAAGGGTATCATGGTATTAGGGTATCAAGGTATCAGGGTATTAGGGTATTAGAGTATCAGAGTATTAGTGTATCAGGGTATCAGGGTATTAGTGTATTAGGGTATCAGGGTATTAGGGTATCAGGGTATTAGTGTATCAGGGTATCAGGGTATTAGTGTATCAGGGTATCAGGGTATCAGGGTATTAGTGTATCAGGGTATTACCCTCTCTACAAAGGCCAGTGTTTTTCTCCAGCGTCACAGTATCCAAAATAACCTAAACAACGGCTAGTTGATCAACTACTGACGAACGGTGTATACAAAAACCCCATTTTTAATTATAACGGTTGCAGTCCCTTCCCCATATAAAAACAGGTGTCATATTACACCCCTGTTTCCCCTAACAGCCACCTCTCTTCAAAGGCCACTTTCCTCTGTCCCCAATGTGGCCGTTGGGAAGGGGTTTCAGGGCTCGACACTAACTTTTCAACTAACTAGCCAAGTGGCTAATGACTACTTAAATGTTACTAGCCAAAAAGATTTTTTACTAGCCAAGAGTTCAGGTTGGCTACCTTATTACAGGAAATTTTCGCGACACGTTCAATTTGCGATTTGGGGGTGCGCATATTTCGCGACACTTAAATTCGCGATTTTGCAAAAATTTGTATTTTGAATCACTTTAACTTTGCATTTTTGAGTAACACAAAATTTGTTTCCTTGGCAATGTTACTTAGACATGTCTTTGAATTTAGTATTAAAACTGGCTTTATCAAAGGTACAATAATGTCAAAAGTAATAAAAATGCGATGGCGGGACTATAGGTCAACAGTAACATAATGTGTTTTATGTTCCCGACACTTACTTATTCGCGTAACTTTAATTTCACGATTTTTTCTAAATCGGAGAATTGCGCAAAATTAACGTGTCGCGAAAATTCAGGTAGTCCAATAACAGCAGAATTACTAGCAAGACTTGAAAGCACAACGCAAGCGACTCTCTTTAATACATAATGTTGGTAATTATACTGTACTTAAACTAGTTTAAAAAATGTTCAAGCTCCCGAAAAGACTTTCAGGCCTAGGACTCTGTTTTTTTTCTGAGACTTCCTTGAAAAAATATCGAGACCCCCAAGACGTCACTGTAAAAACTTTCGAGACTTCTTCACAGACAGGCGCCGTAGAAATGTTTCAAAAGCAAAACAACTATCTGAACAATACTGTAAACTGTCGCTGGCGAAATTCGACCGCTAAAAACGGCTGATTTAAATGTCGAAGGAAGTAAATCTTTCTCACCTAATTATTTCTGTAGTGGTAAGTTTGTAAGTATGCATACAGCGACAAATCACCCATGTATTGTTACGCTAAATGAAATGTTATCCCTTTACAGTTCCGCACTATTTTGCGCATGAAAAAAAAAAATCGTAACAAAAAAGAGCATTGATGTGTGCTTTCAGAAAATGCTGTCTCGTTTGTAAAATATTTCTTTCAACAAAAGTAACATGTTCAGTTCCCCGTTTACGTTGCACCCAGCGAAAAGTAGACAAATTTAAATTTGCATACGTGCTGAACCCGGTACCATGATATGTCCACAATGAAATTCTGACCTTGTTTCCGAGAAAAGTGTTAATTTTGTGTTTGTCTTCCTTGAGGGAGACAGACACTAGTTCACCAATTTCATTTTGTTGACCAGCCAAAGTGGCTAGTGGAAATCGAAAACGCACTAGCCAAAACTAAATTTCTACCAGTCTGTGGCTAGTTGGCTACCGTTAGTGTCCAGCCCTGGGTTTTACTGTACATTTTCTTCTTTATACTTTACTGCAGCTACAAAGAGCTGGGAATTTTATTCTAATGTTATTTATTGTGGTCTGATTCTTTCACTTTGTTTTTAGTGATTGCAAACCCAACAACTACAAATTCTCAGGTGAATGCAGTACACATGTATTTTGTATGAGCTTAGGCCCCGTACCCACTATACCGGAGAAATCTGTAAACGGAGCTTTATTTCTACGGTTAGGCCTGGCTACCGTCCAGACTAATCCGACACGAAAACGGAGCCTTTTGAAACGCTCTTCAAACCGGAGGAATTTGAAAACGCCGGCTTTGTGTTTTAGTGTGGACGGAAGACATTTTAAGGACGGAGCTTTTCGAAAACGATAACGTGTTGATAGTCGTGTGATTTTCCTTCCCGAGTTTTCCTCAAACGTACATTCAAAATGACCGGTTATTGTTGTGTTTTCAAATTTCTCCGGCGTAGTGTGGACGGAAGACATTTGATGCGTTTTCAGAGTGAAAACGACGTTTTCAATTTCTCTGGCGTAGTTTAATTGAGAACAAAGAGGTCCAGATTGAGACTGATTTTACGTCGTTTTTACTGCATTCCTAAAGTTGTTTACGGATTGAGGAGATTCCACATTCTGGCTGCAGTCAGTACAACAATAGTAATATTAATGCTAATATTAGGATTCATAATCTCTGTGGGTGTTTTTTTTTATGAGAGGACTTGAGAAAAATACATTTGCCTAAGCATTTTTTGGTGTTAGAGCGGTTTTCGATTGAATGTTGAAATTGTTTTCGTTTTGGTTTAACTACGTTTTGAGATTCGCTGAGTAGTAAAATTAGTAAGTAAAGAGTCTTGTTTTGGTTTTACGACACTCAATTGAAAACCGCCCAAAATTCCGCCACTTGTAATCATGATCAATGCAGTAAATTTTCAAGGACTTATTTAAGTAATCGATTAATGTGACAAAGGAAAAGTTACCGCAAAAGTTCATTGTAGCATTATGAACTGAATGCAGGCTTTCTAAACCACTTACCGTGTACGTAGAAGCTGTTTACCTTCTGAAATGGTCACGAGTATCGTTTGAAGGTTAATTTTTCGTCTTTCCAGCAGTTTGCTAATACTGAATTATGTTTTGCTTTGCTGTGTAGAATCACTTTCCGATGCCTGGGCTTCTCAAGAATCCTGTTTGTGATGACTCGGTCTATGCAGAACCAGAAGAAAAAGTTCGCAAGTCTGCAGCCGGTCTACTTGGTGAGTTAACATGATACGATTCGCGACTCTTCAAGTTGTTCGCGCTCGCTCTTGTACCCAGCATAGCATAGCATGGCATGGCATGGCATGGCATGGCATGGCATGGCATGGCATGGCATGGCATGGCATGGCATGGCGTGGCGTGGCGTGGCGTGGCGTGGCGTGGCGTGGCGTGGCGTGGCATGGCATGGCATGGCATAGTATAGCATAGCATAGCAATTTTTCTCGGACAATTGGGGTAAAGGTGCAATGAGGTTAACCCTATGTGAAGCATTAATCCGTATGACAAGGGCAGACCACAACGCCGAGAACTACGTGCCCTAGTCTTTTCGATAAGTGTGTGGGTTCTTTAACGTCCCCTGCTAACCATGTAACACTGAAGATAAAGGAGACGGGGCCTACGGTTTAAAGTCCTTATCCGAGAAGACTTGAACGTCTTACCATTTGTAGATGTAATTACAAAGACAGCACATTCTCCTCAGTTATTTTTAGGTCCTGGGTGTTGGTTCAGTCCAGGGCTCGAACCCTTGACCTCCCACACAGTAATCTGGCGTTCTACCAACTGAGCTAACCAGGCGGTGGTAATCCAGGATCACTGGAGTTGAGAGGGACAGGGACGGTGAAGCATCCGAAAACGAGTTTTTTTCAACGCCGAAATTGGTGAAAGTGTTTGTCAAAGGTGTGGTTAAACATGGTTGTTTTCCGAGGATGCGATGAAAACCTCGCCGGTGCAGACAATAATTAACCAGGGTCTTTCGCATCCCGCAAAAAGGACGACAGAAACTGAAATCCTTGGGGTGTTTCAAAATCCCCGCCCAATCAGCCTGACAAACTAAAGTAAACCCAGCATTTTCCTTCGTAAGCGGGACATGATGTATGAGAAACGTTCAGTTCTAAGATCTTCACTTTCACAAGTTCGAAATGTTTCCGTCGGTGGCACAGGGGTGAGAAAAATAACTTGTTGGGTCGACTTTCATCATGGCTGTTAAAAAAGGGAAGAAGAAGTTTCAATCAGATTTGCTCAGTGAAAAAAAAAAAAAATAGTAAAACTGTATATATTAGTGCCTAAAGCCTTCGGTGGTTTTCTCCCCAAGAACAAAAGCTAAGTTACTCACGGTTAGTTATGTGCAAAAGAGAAAATCTCTTGGCCCAGGAATGAATGATTTTTAGCAATTATTTTTAACAATTATTCCACGAGCGCGCGTTAGCTATAATCATCTCATACCCAACAAGCGCGAGTGGAATAATTGTTTCATTAAAAACGCGCTCAAAAGATAGAAAACTAAACTAAAATAAAAATAAAAACGCCCAAAAAACTTACGCGTACGCTCACCGTATTTGTTGAGCATGGTATAATGGCTCATAACCCATGATGGCTAAGCCAATGAAAAGTCTTAAATTACATCCAGTGATCCAGATTTTAATAAAATTATACATATGGGTTATTGACCAAGTGTGAGGTCAAGGTGGCTGGATATTGGCCAAGTTCTTTTTTTGCGTGTTTATGGACCGAGACGGAATCGAGGTCCCTAAACTCGCAAAAAAAGAACGAGGCCAATATCCAGCCATCTTGACCGAACAAGCTTGGTCAATAAAGGATTTATTATATGGCTTTCCAGGAAATTTTTCTTGCGGGACACTGCGGGTAGTCCCGAGCGGGCAAGATAGCTTTATCTTGCCCGCTCGGGTAGCCAATCACAGCGCAGGATTTGATTCATCTTGCCCGCTCACGGAGCTAGCCATATAATAAAAACGAGTATTGTTCTGGCTTATTTGCAGGTAATCCGTCTTACGAGACTTGCGACGATTTGCTACTGACGAATCCTGGTGCGAAAGACAACCAAACCATTCAGTTGAATAATGTACAGAGAAAACTGCTTAACACAGCGAAAAGAATCCCGCAGGCCAAGGAAAACACCCACGACAGTGCAGATGTCAGATCTAATCAAAGAGGGAAACCAAATGAAGTGAAATCTGTTTATCAGAGTTTGGTGAACGAGGAAGCCCGCGCGCACAACAGACCCGAACTGAACGCTACCTACCAGAGTTTAAACCCCGATGGCGTTATATATCAACCACTGCTAAAAAACACGGTATATAAGGTACTCATTTCTTATGATGTCAGTTTTTCTTTGCTAGTGCGTGGGTGCAGGGAGATGTCTTTCCCTGGCAATTCTAATTAGCGCCCTTTGTGCTCATTTGGCTTTGTGAGAGGTGTTTGATTTGGGTGGTTTATATCATGCACAGTTCTTTCCAATTCATCTTTTGTCGTTACTTTACATCTTCCCTTTAACGTTGGGAGGGATGTTCTTGGTATGCCGATGATATCTAGGCACTTGTTTCGTACCGACTGCAACTCTCTTTCTACCTTTGAGTCTGCGGCGAAGTGGAACAGAGTATTCGACTGAATTTCGCGCGTGAGTGCTTTGTTTCAGCGGCCTAGCCTCTAACTAAATCCACAAGAGGAATGGAGGGCAGTCAAGCTCGCGGAAATTCCCTCGCGTCCTCGCCCCTGATGTAACGCGCATTCGCGCGGCACATCATCTCGCCAGCTACGCAGGCTATTGGGGCCTGTATTGCTACTCCGTGTGAAAGGGATGCTGATCTTTCGCAGGTTTCCGCCCCACCCCGCAACCCCGTCAACTTTTTGTCAGGTTGCTTCGCTCGTAATACGAGCGGCAGTCAAAGCCGAGCTGTCCTACCGAAATAACACCATAAAAGCCTTTTTCTACGCAGCTAACAAAAATAAAAACAATGTTAAAGTTGCCCTGGCCTCTTCTTATACCTAACTCGAGAATTCTAGGTTTAATATGACGAGGAACGTCTTATTTCGTTCAAAATAACACAGCTGTTATCCTAACTGGCGACACGCGACTAACGAGTTGCCGGACGCGGGCGACCCATTTTTCGCGCCAAACTTAAAGCTTGGAGACACGTGATGTTTCATAATGTTTCACTTTTTACATTCTGCCATGGTTTTGGAGTTATGAATCCCATTTCTTGACTTTTGTATGCCGCCTCCAGCGAGAAACGTTACCCGACTTCAATGCCTTTCCTGCTAACATGCATTTGACGTCAGAACAGTACAGTCTTTCTCACCTGCTGAATCCTGATTGGACAATTCAAAGTTCAGGCGCATCTGCAGAATGCAAGGGAGTTGGACACTTACAATTTGTAAAATTTTCAACGTTAAGAATTCGACAGGCCCCAGAATGTTGCAGTGGTGCAGATGGTTGATTCGCCACACGAGTAAACAGGCCCTTCCGAGTAATTGTTACCCTCGACTAATGCAATAATAATTTTCTTATCTTTCAGCACCGGGACGAAGCGCCTGAATATCTAGTCCTTCTTAACCCCAGCGAAACCGCAGGAAAAATCTCTCCTAGCCCCCCTCAGTATCAACCACCGTACTCCACAGGCCCACCCCCAGCAGACGTCGACGAGTCACCAGAGTATGCTGACTATGCGGATCTAGACGAACTCGAAGAGATGTCGGCAAAGGAGGCTTCCAACAGGACTTCAGATCGGGGCCCATCGTATTCAGCACCCCTATATAATGTCCCTGAGGGACCTGGTCACGATTTCGCTTGTGCTCCCATGTACGACGTCCTAGAGGGACCACATGTGGGATTTGAGTCCCCTATGTATGCGGTCCTTGAGGGGCCAGATACAAATTGAATTGGAAAAGAACCTCTGCTTAGAACCACTCGGTTTTCTTTCACGTAACGTATGACATAAAACTGACGTCAAAAGACTTGACTGCACGTAGCACTACATAACGGGCAGCGTGTACACGTTCTGAGGCATACGTACGCCTAATAAAACCAGTTAAAAACCTCTTTTCGGACAGTAAGAAGTCCAGCGGTTCACTGCTGAGGTCTCTTTTCTCTTTTTCTATTATTTTTGCCGGAAATCTTTTGAGTCAAACTCTAGTCGGCACAAATCACTAAATAAAGTAAGAATTTTTTTCTTTTGGTTTTCCGTTATCGCTGGAAAATAAATACGGGAGGATAAATACGGAAAATGGAGGTCACATATTACGCCTGTGAAGGTGAGAAATTTCAAAATATTACCGAAACATTTATGAACTTAGCCACACTTAAAAAACTTAAGCCTGTCATGGGAAATCATTTCCAATCTGACTATCTTTGGTCTTCTTCATTTTCTTGTTAATATTCGAGTATTTTCTAGAAAATCAAACGATTGTTAGATTTCTTATGATTTAGGACTGTTTGGTGAGTCCTGCTAAAATTAGGTGACACTGACCCCTTTAATTAGACTATTTTGTTCACAGAAACGAACTTGAATCACCGGCGTTATTTAATTATTAAAAATAGTATTTAATAATCAAAATTCTTATCCTGTACACTCCTTTGATGTTTGAAACAATCAAAGTAGGTTTCTGTGTACATATGTATCTAAAATCTAAAACCTTCGAATTTGATGGAATTATGTTTATATGGAGATTATTTTGCCATTAAAATAAAGCTTTCAATTACTTTTTTTAATGAAAATTTTGTCTGAAAGCAGTCAAGAAGTATACCGGGATACGAAGAGGCTGAGACGTTTGACGTGTGTGTTGCTAAGCAATACGAGGGTACGTTTCCTGAGGTCACGTGATAAGTTTCTAAATGCTTCCGTCGTTTCTAATTAATTTGATCGAAATGCACATTTGTAAATCAAAAACCCTTCATACAATGACGAAGATTTGCCGGAACGCACCAGTCCTTTTATTTCCCGGATAACAAAAAGTAATTTTGAGAAAATGGTATTTAACTTTAGCCATTTTTAACTACACCTCATATATTGTAAAGTTTTAATGAAATATTTACAAATTCTGACTATTAAATTTCAATTGTTTTTTTCAAGACTGTTCTGTTCATTGCGTCGCTCAAACAGTTTTACACGCTTTGGTATCCTCCACGAAAACATCCACGCAACGCGCGTGTTCGCATTATCCACGCAAGAACTAGATACCATGTCTAAAAATAACTTGAGAATAACACGTATATAGGGGGCTAATTCTATCACCCTTCATCCTCCCTCACTCCGGAACGAGGTTCATTCCGGCCCACTCCACCGCCTCTTGTCTTTCTGGACTTCCGGTCGATTCATACAAATCGTTATATTTTTATTCGAGTAACCAGTTGTTAGTTGGTCTTCCCGTGATATCGATAACCAGCGTTTTCTCCGCAAAACTCCGAAGGAAATATAGTTTTGAGACGTCCCCATTCACTCGACACCCTCGCTTTCGGTTTTGCCCACAGGAGATAGAAGAGTGAAGTTGAGAACCGAAAGTATGGCAGAATGAAGTTAGGGCCTTGAATTGATTGAGATTAGAGGGGGGAGTGATTTGGAAAAACAAGTGGAAGAAGAAATACTGAGGAAGTTTGAATAAGGAGGTTGCTGTGAAAGTGACGAAAAACTAAGAACGACTTCGACAACATCCATTCATTTTCAACCTTACCAACCCCAGTTTGTACACCTTGAATTACGCTATGAAGTTGATTATCATTCCTTATCTACTTTTTCTGTTTTCGATTGTTGTTGTTGTTGTTGTTGTTGTTACTGTTTGTTTTTGTCTTTGCCCCTAATCAGCTTTGAAACGAGTAGAGCAGCAGCTTCTTTCACACGATAAACGCTGAAAACAACAACAACGACTACTGGGATCATGGCTATAACATTTCAGCGCTAAACTTATACAGGAAAAAGTTTTTTCTTGACTGTAGACTGAAAAAGACGACAAAAAATTAATGTTAAAACTTTAACAAAGTTAGAAAAAACTAGGCTTAATCAAATCAACGACTACGCCGTATAATAACAGTAATAATAATAATAATAATAATAATAATAATAGTAATAATAACAATAGTATCAAGTCATCGATTACATTGATTCTCACTGCCTGTTAAAAGAGAATATCTCAGGCTTCAGGAAAGGACACTCAACGACTACTGTTCTATTAGGGATCAGAGATGACATTATTCGCGCCATGAAGCGAGGAGAAGTTACCCTCATGGTACTAGCCGATTTCTCTAAGGCGTTTGATACCATCAAGTACAAGACTGTTCTTGAAAAGCTCAGCCTGTTGGGCTTTTCCAAGGAATATCTTAAATGGACGATCCAATATCTTACAGGAAGGAAACACTTTGTGCAAGTCGACGAGAAAACGTCAGAGCTTTGTAGGGTGAGTTTCGGCGTACCTCAAGGTTCTATCATGGGGCCACTCATTTTCAATCTCTACGTGGCTGACCTTCAGTCATATGTACGCGGAGTTAAATGTCATCAATATGCTGATGATACCACATTGTACACACAGTGCAAACCAGCAGATCTTCAATCAACTCTAACTGAACTTTCTGCAAGTATAGGCAAATTGGAAGCGTGGTCACGTGAAGCAAACTTAGTCATTAATCCTTCCAAGACTAAGCTGATGTTATTATCTACTCCGCAGTTATCAAAGGTCCATCATTTAAACACTGAAAAGTTCGACATCACAATCAACAGCATCCCCTTGGAACGAGTGACCACCACTAAATTATTGGGGTCTCACATCCATGAGCATCTGAACTGGGAAGGAAATGTCAGACAAGTAGCAGCTCCTGCTATGCTACTCTAACAACCCTAAGGAAGTTAAAGAACATCCTGCCTTTCCATATCAAAAAGAATTTGGCACAGGCACTGGTTCTAAGCAAGCTATATTATAATGACATAGTATACCACTCACTCTCAGATTATTTAATGAAACGTCTCCAGAGAGTACAAAAGGCTACAGCTAGTTTTGTGCTTGGTAGATTTGTGTCATCCGGAGACATCCTTACGAAACTCAAATGGCTTCCCGTAAAGGAACAACGCGAATGGAACCTACTTAAGGCAACTCACAAAGCCCTTCACAACCCATATTGGCCAAGTTATCTGAAACTTAATGTATTTCAACACGAAAGATGCTTAAGATCTAGTAACAGCATTCAGTTAGAGAGATCTTTAATTAATAATACTCTACAGGACCAGACTGCAAGTTTATTTAACACGTTGCCCAGCAACGTGAGGTGCTGCCAAGACTATATTAAATTTTGTAAAGACACCAAAAACATTATTTTTAAGAGAGCTTTAGAACACCTGGCATAATTTTAATTATTTATTTATTCATTTATTTATTTTAGGATATCTTAAAACACAATTTTATCTCGTTTACATATAGATATAAATTCTTAAAATTCTTAGATATCTTTTTAATTGTAAATTTAGTTAGCATCGGGCAGGCGAAGAGCCACCCTGTGGATATACTGCCCGAAATGCCATTATTATTATTATTATTATTATTAATAGTAATAATGATGATGATGATGATGATGATAATAAAAATAATAAAAACAAACTTTATTAAAAATAATAAAACAAGAATTTTAATAAAAACTTTTCAGAAAACCTATTTACAAATCTTCACACATTCAACTATCGTAGACTAAAATTTTGATGAAAAACAAACTTTATTGAGTACTTTTGAAATAATAATAATGATGATGATGATGATGATGATGATGATGATGATGATAATAATAGTTCATTTATGTAGCGCACACATCCATTATTTGCCCGAGGCGCATTACAAAACTACAGTTTTACTCTAAAAACTAAAATACTAGCACTAGACAAACAGAAAACCACCAAGAGCCTATTACTCGGCATGGGCTATTTTCTTGTATCTCTTTATTTAGAGTACTCCAGCGTTCCCCGTTTGAGAAACAATTTTGGTTACCAAGACGTTGAACACGAGACAATTGCATTGTTTAGTGTTTGAATACTTTTGGGCATTACGTAATCCTTTTGTATTAGACTTGCCATCGTACATTTTTCGCATATATTAGTTCATATATTAGTTTTCGTTCACACAAATAAGTTAAATTCTAATCCTCTGTTTGGAGGTGGAGACCGTATCTTTTGGACACTTTCGTTGGAATATCGTTGGACATTTGGACTGAAGTATAGATTCGTAGTCAACGCATGGACATTTAGACTGTCGTAGATTCGTAGTCAAGGTATCGTTTTTAAGTTTAGTTCGTGCAAACGTGTGGAATAGAATAAATGTTAATCTGGTAAACAGACGTTGGGATGACAACGCATCATCCCAACTCCATTTTAGAGGGTGTGTCGAATCGGGCCATCAAAATCTCCCTGCAGGAGACCCCAGGAGACGTCCGACAATTAAAGATCAGCTTCTAAAAATAAAAAAGTTACAGCATCTGCAGAAAAACTAAGTTTGGGGCAGTTAGATGCTCCAAAAGATCGGGTGCGAGTGATGGTTTCTCTTTGCGCTCACACGTTGACCACACAAGCACACATGTGAGTGTCGTTACTCACTTGCAAAATAGCAACAATATAATAAGGGTTTGAGCTAATCGAGGCTTTTTCTGGGCGGGGCGGAAAACGACCCTGGCCATTTGAAATACCCAAGGCTGATTAAATGCTTTGAGAACTACATTGTCAATTCCAAGTTTTCGAAACGGTCAGTGTAAAACGAAGACTGCGGACTGCAGACTACAGACTGGTAAAATGCAGATTGTGGCTAAATTGAAGACTGTAGATTGGGGGTCAAATGCACACTGCAGACTGTAGACTTTAATTTTTAACTGAATCGTGTTAAAATTTTCATCATTGAGAGCTAACCGTAAACAGGCTAACTGGGCGGCGTTATTTAGGCTTACCTGAGTGATATTCAGGCGAACCGGAGTGATGTTCAGGCTAAATCAAAACAGAGTGATGTTCAGGCTAACCGGAGCGCAAAAGTTTGCTACGATTAGCCTGAATAACCCTGTTTACGGTTAGCACTCGACAAAGGAAATACCCCGGCCGATTTTATACTTAAAAAAATCTTTAGTCTGCCGTCTGCATTTTACCTCTGGTTTGCAGTCTGCATTTGATGCTGTCTGCATTTTACCCCAGTCTGCAGTGCAGTCCGCAGTCTGTCTTTTACACTGATCGTTTTCCGAAATAAAAAAAGGCGCAGTCTTTCTTCTTAAATATCTCTCAAACCACTTTGATAATCCCCTTGGTTCATTGCCATTTATGGCTAAGTGCGTACTTTATTACGGTGGGTCCTTGTTTATAAGTTTTCAGGATTCCATAGCTCCGGATACATGCGTATTTTACCCTCTGTTGAGAGCTTACACACCAAAGAAAAGTTGCAGAACGGAAAGTAATAAAAGCAAGTAAACATGAAACATCGAGCAAAGAATAATAAGCGTTAATGAATGCAAACAGAGGCATATCATTTCTTAACTTGAAGACCCTGTGACTTGAAATGTTTTTGTAGTCTAAAAGTTTGTGACCACTTAGACTACACAAACATTTCAAATCAGAGGGTCTTCAAGTTCAGAAAACCCCTCTTTTCCACCCGGAAAATCGCCTTAATTTTTGGGTTTTACAATTGTTTTTCTTTTAATACCGCAGCGATGGCGCTCTGTGCATCTTGTCGCAACTGAGCTAACGTTATTTTTCCTCTTTGCTAACGACGGCGTTCTAGTTCCAGTCTTTGATCGGTCACCGCGTTCTAGAAGCCGTCCCGTCCTAAATCTTGAAGGCCCTCACGGCTGAATGATGAGTGACGCCCCCTCCCTTCCCCCTGCAATCCCCCCTCCCCGCCTTCGTTCTCTCGTCCCAGCCCTCTCTCGTGTTCATGGCCCTCCAAGCTCTGTCGTGATCCTTGCTCAGAAAATTTAAAAGGGACGTTTATAGTAAAGAATGATTATCAAAAAGAAACGAAAGCTTCTCAGTACGCGATTAATTTTCTCAGTGTGTCATATTTGCTGGCAAAATATTTTGATCTCGGTAAGCGGCCAAGTTTTAAAATGGATAAAGACAGACGGAATGCCCTTTGACGGCCTTTCGTGGTAATGAAAATCACGGGATCACTATCTTGATCACTGACTTCATTTTAAGTTATTTATAAATAAACTTCCTCTGTTTCTCGGAACACTTCTGGATCTACTCCCAAATCTGTCATGCGGTCTAAACGCGTCTTGGCCGCGTTTGGCCTGAACCAGAGGCCCATGATTCAAGCTTCGCTTATCTTTGCAAGCTTTTTGTTTGTCTCTCATCGAAAGTTGCAAGAAACGAGCACAAAACCACTTTTGGAAAGCTTTAACCAATTCTTGAAGCTTTTTTTTTTGTGCCATCGCTATTTCAACTTCGCAAAAAGACCACAACCAAGTTAGGATAAGTTAAGAAATATGGGTTATTGACCAAGTGTGAGGTCAAGATGGCTGGATATTGGCCAAGTTCTTTTTTTGCGAGTTTATGGACCGAGACGGAGTCGAGGTCCATAAACTCGCAAAAAAAGAACGAGGCCAATATCCAGCCATCTTGACCGAACAAGCTTGGTCAATAAAGGATTTATTATATGACTTTCGGGGAAATTTTTCTTGCGGGACACGGCGGGTAGTCCCGAACGGGCAAGATAGCTCCATCTTGCCCGCTCGGGTAGCCAATCACAGCGCAGGATTTGATTCATCTTGCCCGCTCGCGGAGCTTGCCATATAATAATGGTAAATATTTACTCTGCAAAATCACATGATTCGGCATCAAATTTCTCTCCCCGATTTGCCCTAACAATGCAGAACAAAACAGTTCCGGAAAGGTTTCTCAACGAAGAGTTTCCACCATCAAAATATCCACAAACATGTCTAGTAATCTCTCTTTACTTACAGTTCTCTTTATTCTGTGTTATTTCATCAAGAAAGGCCGAAATGTCGTCGTTTATACCACGATAACTCGAGACTCAAACGGTGATTACTTCACGAACGTCTGCAACAATTGCTACAAATATGGCGCTGCACTCGATCAAGGTGTTTGTAGATGTAAATCGCAAAGCTCTCTCTTTCTGAGATCTGAAAAGCGCTGCTCTCGCGAGGACAAATTTTTGTGTAAGTACAGTGGTTGTGAAGCGTATTTGGTTCTAAGTTTTATACAAAGAACTTATGCAGGTTTTTGAAGCTCACAGTTAATAAATTAACACGATACAGCTAGTAAAAGTTGCTGGGAGGAAGCTAGAATTATGGTTGATGTAATGACTGTTGTATACGTTTATTCGTTAATTTATTGCAGTAAGCTATCTATTTAAACATGTAGACCTTTCAGCTCGAGATTTGGCGATTAATTTTTGACCTGACCTACCGACTTTTAGGCTGGTTTCTACTAGCGCGTATAAACACAGACATAAGCCGACGGAGTAAGATGTTGATAACTAATGAATATTAGCGCCTAATCTGTTGAAAATTTTTCAAACAAAAGGTGGTAATTATCAGCATCTCACTGCATGCTACCTGTGCGCTGAGGTGCGGAAACCATCCTTTACAGTACTAGTGTGAATCCGAAAAGCATCACTTTGATTTGACTTGACCAAGACCAATCGGATTCTTGAGAAAATTCAATTTGTGAATTAAAACGGAGCTAGCTGGCATCAATTTCCTGATCGATTGGACGGTAGTGCTGTCATGTGCCATCTCCTTGTGGTTTCATACATGCGGAATGATAAGTCGCTGTCTGGGGAGGGGAGTCGGGTTTGTATATCCCCCTTCCGAATTTTCAAGATCATACACGTAACATCTTTACTGTTGGTATTTTAGTATTTTTCAATGCCTTGTTACTTGTCAGAGCTTTATCCTAAATTCCAGTCTGTTTGTAGTCACTTCACACTATGGATTAACTCTCATTGGTGTCTAATCATTTAGCAGTACTCCATGTATTATATGACTGAACTGGTCTGTGATGGAAAGGAGAATTCACGTTGGTTCCCTGAGGGGTCCAAATTTTAAAAATATTGACTTATATGGTGGACTGCTCACGATCGTGAATATATTAATTTTGGGGAACTGCTTTTTCAATTCATTAGACAAAATAAACAGAATCTTTTATTGTTTATGTTTGGAGGTCAATTTCAGTTAAAGTGATGTGATATGAGTTAAAGTGATGTGAGAAATGTAAATAAATGGCAACACCTTTTGCATCCATGGGCATTTACCCAGAAAGGATCGCTCGTATCAAAAAGAGCCATTAAAATGAATACTTTATTAATCCACATGTAGCTTGGTTAATCTGTTTTGGAGAATATTGGTCTATTAAATGTTCTTCTTGTTTGGCAAGTTTTAAGGTAGTTAATATCAGATGGTGAGCCACCTTAGTGGATATGCTGATATTAAACCATTATTTTTATTATTATGAAATTCAAATCTCAGCAAATGATGTTTATTATTATTATTATCATTATCATTATCATTATCATTATCATTATCATTATCATTATTATTAAAAATTATTATGATCATCCCTTGTTTTTATCCCAAGGATGTATATACACGTCCTGAGTGGTCGTGCTCTTAATGTATAACCACTTATGATGTCATCAATTTAAATGTCACCATATATTCTTGATAAGCAGATGGTAGAGCTAGGATAGATCTATCTGCACAACGGTCAGTTTCAGATATTGACAGCATTCAGATGTAGCAAATTGAAAAACGTTATCAGTTTTGGTACAAAAATGGTGGTAAAATGGCCCATTATACCTACAATTGATCAAGGTCCCATTTCTAGGCTTTGCCCATAATTAATACCCAACTTTTTACGGCAGCCAGAAAGAATACACGCAAAAGCTAGCAAAAGTTACAGGGCCAAGAAAAAGGAAAGGAAGTGGGCAAGAAGAAAAATTTGGAACAGGTAATCGCCAAAAAAAAAAGGTCAAATTTTGGATTATGCACAGGCACCAGATTGAAATATTGCACATTTTTGTACCTTTTTCTTCAGGAAATCTATCTTTTTGGTGAAAAATAGCTTTCTCAGCAAAACTCAGGTCCATTTAGCGTCATTGCGGCCAAAAAACTGATTTAACGGTTAAAAACGGCATTTTTTGGTGAAAATTTAATAGTCAAAGGGTTATTATTATTATAATCGCACATTGTATCTATGACAAAATTCTTGATTGTGATATGTTCTCCACTCGCCTATTTGCCACGTAATCGGCATATGATCACATGGGTGTCCAATTACAGGTATCCAATTTGAACTTTTTGTAATTGGACACCTGTGATTGGATACCCATGTGATTCGCACATCAATCTGCCATAGGAAAAAAGATGGCGATTGATACATTTACCCATAATTCTTAGCTCAAGGAAACTTAAAAAACGCTCCTAAAAATGTACAAAAGCGTTCTAAAACCTTCAAACCCAGCGTAGACAATGTCAATAGCACATGAGCAAATACTGCAAAAATGTGGCTTTCCTCGTACTTTACAGGCTGTATTAGGCTCGCATGGTATTGTGGTAAAATGTGCAGCCGCCATCTTTTTTCCTATGGAGGATTGTGCATGCTTTAATGGCTTTCTTTGCATTGTTTCCTACAGTTTTCAAAACTTATAAAATGTGCTACATACGTTTTCACTCAAAAGAAGTTCTCAAAAGACATTTTAATTCCAAAATTTGTCATAGATACAATTAATTAGTAATTGGACCTCATGTCGTGCAATTCAAAGAGTAATCATGCTCGTAATTTCAAATCGTCCTTGTGCTTTGCACTCGTCTGATTTTAAAATAACTTGCGCGATTACTTCCTGACTTGTATTCCACTCGCTCCAATTACTATTACTTATTATTATTATTATTATTATTAATTAAAGTCTTGCCGCTTTTAACTTATGGTGCCGAGTTCAATCTGTGAGCCTAGGGCAGTCATTATTATTATTATTATTATTATTATTATTATTTTAATTATTATTATTAAGTTTGCATTGGACCAAACCTGAGGCTTGGTCCATTAACTAACCCTGCATTAAAAAAAAGAACTCAACCGATATTTCTCCAATATGGACTGACATGCTAGTTTAATATTAACATGTAAATTATAACCAATTTTGCTTAATTCTGTTGTAGTTAAGGAGAAATGTCAGCAGTGGCAATATGAGCTTATAGAAGTCATTGACACTGAAAAAAAGGATTCAGAATATACCTTTTTCAAGAAACCTGAGCAAATGCAATCCTCTTGCCAGTTGGAGCCATTAATATCCTTTTATAATAGTACCATGGGAGAGTGGCAGTTTTTCAATCTATCTGGAAATGTGTTAGCACTGTTAGCGCTGCACAGTGGTCCACTAGCCTCATCTATGCTAAAAGTAAAGGTATGCTTTAAGTTAGTGGTCCAGGTTAAGAACCCTGGCCAGGGACATTACGTTGTGTTCTTGGGCAAGACACTTAACTCTTACAGTGCCTTTCTCCACCCAGGTGGATGTACATGTATAATATAAATGGGTACCTGAGCCAACTTTGTATAATATTATAATTAATTTACAGTCCAACCCCTATTAAGCGGCCATCTATTAAACAGCCACCCCTACTAGGCAGCCAGTAATCTAAGTCCCCGTAAGAGCTTTTCTATTGTTTTTGCTTCTATTAAGCGGCAAATCCCTTTTAGGAAACTTATCATGGTGGAAAATTAGTTTATCTAGATGTGCCCCTCTCCTCTCCTTCTGATATACAGTGTAATTCAAGTTAAGTGATGTAATTTCTGTTTTATGCGTTTTTTTCTTCCTTACAAAGCACTATCGGTTACTATTTACTTTCTTTACGTTATATTTACATATCTATGTATTAGCTAGGAATTGGAGGAATAAATAAATAAATAAATAAATAAATAAATAAATAAATAAAAATCCCTTTTACAATCCACTATCCATTTCCCCGAGGGTTGCTGTTTAAAAGGGGTTGAACTGTACTTTCATGATCTATCATGATAGAGAGATTTATTCTCTTATACAGCAGTTATCTGAAAGTTCTAGTGTATCTAATTTTCTACTGGCAGGTTACTCATGTATCTCCTAGTCTGACAAAGTTCAAAGGTTATGTCATGAAACTGGGATTGAAGTGCATCGATAAACACAATGGAAACACAGAAGAATATTGTTTACTATTTAAAGCAAAGGGAAAAATACATTGTAAGTATCACTGAGAAATATTTTTTAAGTCAAAATCCATTCTGCATGTGAGTCAAATGTTTGAGTCATTGCTCATTGGGTGGCCGTATATTACAGGTTCTCTTAGTTTTTAAACGTCAGGCAGTTGGTGGGCAAGATGGAGATAACTGACAACACAGGTCGAGTTGTATTGGGCTAAACAGCCCTCTGGTTGCCTAAATCAGTACTAATGAGCTCACTCTGGTTAGCTTAAATAATGCTGATGCATGAAATTAACAGTTAGCTCTTAAATAACAAAAAAAATTTAAGGCTGATGCAAATTATATTCATTTGTATAATTAATATAAATTATTCAGATAAATGACTTAAGCTTGACTTCAGGCTTGGATTTCATTTGGCCAACTTAGCTGACTCTAGCCTGTGGTAAGAGTTATATTAATGACCATAAGGATTTAAAAGTCCTATTCTGCTCTTTTTGGATATCTTAATAAACGAGGCTATTTTTTTTGTTTTAGCTCCACTGAATTGCAGTGTGTCTGTTGACTCAACAACATTAACACCTTCAATAACAGCTCCTGCAAAAACAAGTACCCTAGTAACTTCTCCAATTGCAAGTAGCCCAGTTGTCATAGTCACACCAACAATCACCTGTACATCATATACTGCAACTAGTACAAAAAGACCGCCACCAACCTATTGCGATGAGCCAGACCCACCACTGGTAATTAATGATTATAACTGCTTTAGTTGCTTGTTAATGGCAAAACTGCAGAGGCTAAAGTAGGCCTTTTGCTTTAAGGTTTAGCTGTTGAGTCCTGTTGTGTTTAGGAACCTGAGTTTTTGAAAATTATTTGTTGTTGTGGTTGGTTTAGTGGATCAACTTTTTCAACTGGAATTAAACTAGTTTGAAATTGCTGATTTGCTTGGAATTTCTCATTCAAATGCTTTGCACCTATTTTCAAATAAAATTGCTATGCAATATGTGCTTGATCCTTATAGAAAAATTGGTGGAGCAATATAATGATTACTTGTATACTGTAAACTTCTGAAAGTAACGACCGCTTGAAAGAGCGACCCCCTGAAAGTACACGTCAAAAACCTGTGGCCGCTAATAAATCCCAAACATAACGACCCCCCAAAAGTAGCAATCCCGCTGATAGTAGCAAGCCCACCCCGAACCCCACCTCCCAGGTTCAATGGTATCATTTTCAACAGGAGTGTATTAAAGGAATGCACTGAGAAATTGTTTCAGCGGACTAACATAGCAGTGCATCATGAATATATGCATATGGATATAGTTAGGTTAATTAAATTATATTGGAATAAAAACGTTCTCTGGTTAAAAATATATTAAAAACATAAGCTTTCGGCTATCAGTCTATAGCCTTTAACGAATGAAAAATGTGGCGCGCAAGTGAAAATATATACGAATGGAGTGCGAAAAATTGAGAATAAAAACAAGCGTGAAACAAGCTAGAAGATGAATATGTAAATGAGGCCTGATTACAATAAAATCGAGTATTGCCTAGGCAACGGTTTTGAGTTGTTATTTTAGTTATTTCTAGTTATTTTCAATGTAATGTTGTTTACAAAATTCCATGTAAAGACTGCCGTTGGAATTACATAGGAGAAACCGGAAGATGCTTCCAAACCCGAAAAAAGGAACATCAACGAAACTTGAAGAACTATTCAAATGGCTCTAATGTTGCCAACCATGCATGGCAAAACAATCACTCCATTGATTTCGACAATGCTTGTGTCATTGACAAAGGCAATTACCACATTCGAAAAACACTAGAATCTTGGCACACAGCAAAAACCGTCGACGCGGAAAACAACTCAAAACCGTTGCCTAGGCAATACTTGATTTTATTGTAATCAGGCCTCATTTACATTTTCATCTTCTAGCTTTTTCACGCTTGTTTTTATTCTCAATTTTTCGCACCTCATTCGTATATATTTTCGCTTGCGCGCCACATTTTTCATTCGTTAAAGGCTATAGACTGATAGCCGAAAGCTTACGTTTTTAATATATTTTTAACCAGAGAACGTTTTTATTTGAATATGTCTTATCCTGGTTACAGTTCTATTTTTAATTAAATTATCACAATTATTCATCGCTAGGAATTTTTAAATCATTGTTATTATATATATATATGTATATATGTATATATATTTTTTATTCATTGCAACTTTTTATTGTTGCACATGTAATTTAGGTGAGGGCCACAGGTTTCTCAGTCCAGGACTGTAAAGTATACCTGCCAACTGTCACACCTTAGGCATGAGTCTCAATGCCTGCAGATTGAACACTTCGATCTCATGCTGACTCACACTTTCGGGCCAAATTCTCAAGGCTGATTGAAAAATGTGAGTGGTTGCAGCTTTGCTTGGCACAATTTCCAAAATAGTAAACTCAAACCTATGTAAGAAATAAAGACTATGCGTAAATGACAATACTTCCGTCTTCAAAATGAAAGGAGCGGAAGCGAGGTCGTGTTTAGTGATACATGTCCAGAGAGTGGGACTGGGAATTGTCAGGGCTGTTTCCACTTTGGCTATTGTATTCAAATTTGGTCAAAATAAACCATTTAAAGTCACTTGTTGAAGTCTTTGGAAGTTTTTGGATGTCTTTGGAAATCTTCAGATATGTTTGTGTCATCTTCTAAAAACCTGGTACTCCCAGGATAAAAATCTCATGTGTATAAATCAGAAAAAGTTGGCAGGTATACTGTAGAGTGTTTCCCTTGTTAAATATAGTTATTGATTGGAAGTACAAACAGTTACCAGTGTCTGGGCTGTATGGGTTGCCTGTGTGTAGTAGTACCTAGAGCTGCAGGGGGGCCGTTGTACTCTACCCAGGGTGGCTGAACTGTGCTGGTCCACATGCAACACCCAGCTCTGACGTATGGCTCCCAGAAGTTACAGGCAAGGCAACGGCCACACCCTGGGCAACGGTGTCGACTCACCAGCTGAACTACATCAGGGTAGCCAGCTCAACTCAACAAGGAATTGGCTGGTGCTAGGAAAAGGCAGATGGGGCTCTCTAGCTGTGGGAAGCAACCCATCTAGGAGATGGAAAACTCCAAACTAAAACCCGGGGGTAGTACCTGTCAGCCTAACAAGGCAACTACCTAGGGGAAGGGAAATCCCGATAATACACCAACCATCTCCACTGGAGTTGGTCATAGGGTTAATCACCCTACACCATAAAAAAAATCTAATCACGGAAACCAGAGACTTGTTAAGGACAAACTATACCAGATCAAGCATGACGACTTGCCAAACTCCAGGTGACAACTTTATCATGTGGGACAATGGCAGAATTACAGACATGGATGAAATCTGCAAAGAAGCTTGTTGACTGAGAGCTAATCCCAAAATTATGGCCCTATTCTCCCAGAGGAGAGTCAGGCCTAATAATAATTATGACTTGTTTCCCTGCCAACCGCTGACAACATGGTCTAGACATGAACAGCCCACCCATGTGGCAGCAACATAGATTTAGACTGGAACAAAGAATTGTACCTCATGTTTTGAGAACTATTTTTATGAATTTACATCTTATACAGTATTTCCTAAAATGAGCTCAGTCCTATCAACTTTGTAAATGGTTTGAACCCAGGAGTATCAGTAGTTCGTATAGTGTGATCGTCTGGGTGAGTGTAGTTCTGAAAAGAACTGTTGTTGGTGACTGTTGTTCTTTCAGAATTACACCAACAACAGTTCTTTTCAGAACTACACTCACCCGGACGATCACACTATACGAACTCCTATCAACTTTATATAATGTTTTTTGCTCCCCCAAAATGACGTCACCGCTCAAAAGTAATGACTCTCTGAAAGTAACGCGCCTCTAAGGCTCCTAATTTCAAAAGTAACAACCCTTATTACTTTTGGAAGTTTACCATGTTACATGGTATCTAATATATAGATTTAACCTAAAGCCTACAAATTAAAGCAGTACTCCTGATTACAATACATTATTGTGGCTTTGGCAGTCCAATACCTGGCCAGTAGTTAAATTAAAAAAAGGCATGTGACCTTTATTAGCTCTAAACTTGAGCTCATGATATGGTCTTGTGATACTTGTCAGCAGATACCTTGTTTTGAAAGTTGTCAATTTACTATAACATGGAATGTCCAATATCAAAGATGTGTGCTGGGCGCTGTAAACCATGACTGCCATGTTGTGCGACTTTGTTGTTGTCATCATGGTAATCGTGCGTACGTGCCCACGAGCATGACCACTTGCCATGATGACCATGAGAAAAGCAATTCATGGGTTCCTATGAGCATGGTGCTCCACTTGGAGGCCAGTGGAGCTCTGCTATTTATAGTGTCTTAATCAACCAAAACTGGTTACTAAGTTGAAGTAGTTGCCCACAATAGAATGTGGCAGGGAGTTTTTCCTAAGATGATGAAATCCTTAAGTCTTATGATTGATCTTAAGCCCAATGTAGTAACCAATTAACCACTATCTACTTGGTATTAAGTAGTATTTAAATGCTAATGTAGGTGATAAGATTTATCATTAATGGTTAGCTTTTGTGCTGGACTCATGATTACGATGTCCTGGTTTGAGTCTGATTGGGGTCATTGCATTGTGACGGTTAACTCTCACAGTGTTGCTATTTATCTAGGGAATAACATTAACAGGTGTTGGCAAATTGTTAATTGTAAGTTTATTTTCAATTGATTCACAGTCTGCTGGAATCATTGCAGTGATTGTGATTGGTGGAATTGTATCTCTTATTTGTGCATTTGTGGTGGTGTACCGATATACATATATATTTCGAACAAGGTGATGCCATTAATTATGTTATACCATAGCAACTGACAACAATTCATATCAGCTTTCAGTGAAGGAACTTAGTGTTAGGTATAATAGTGTCCCTTATCTGACTGTGTTAGTTTAATTTTGTAGTTGATTGTTATCAGGTGCCACTGTTATGTACAAGATGACTATTTCTGAGGCCCATTAACACCAGTCTGCCCATGTTTATATGTAGCTCCTGTTAGAGTCGTAGCCCGTTTTAGAGGACAATAGTGGGGGTCCCAACTTTTCTCTTTGTGGATTTTCTAATCCCACGAAGCATTTTAAATGACAATGAGTCATCGCATGTTAGAAATTTATAGATGACTCACACTGTAATGCAAGAAATTTTGTGGACTTTCCTGATGTGATAAAATTTATATATTTCAAGTTATGGATACACTTGGGAAGTCTGGAGAGCACTCAAGAAGCTAGAGTTGCTCATGGCTATGCTTTGAGCAATTTTTAAGCTTTAACTTGTGATCCCCAAGATCCTATGTCCATGGTACCTTTGATGCATTAGATGTATGTTAAGCATGAACGTATTCTTAAATAACCTTGCTGTTCATATTATATTTTCTACAGAGGACTTCAAGCAAGAAATCCTGACCATGACTTTGATGGTAATGGGTTCTCTTTTTCAGCAAAATTTATTAAAAATAATGTAAATAGTTAATAATGAAATTGGTTATTTTGTTGTGCCTGGAACATGATTCTTATGTTGTTCGACTTTATACTTGTTAGCTCATGAGTTTGTTTTATGCTGTTGTTTTACAAGCAGAGCTATTCTTTTAGTATGGTAGTATGATATAATGTTAAGTACAGTTGAACCTCTATGAAGTGGCCACCTGTTAAACGGCCACTCCTTATTAAGCAGCCAGTTATCAAAGTCCTGAAACTTTATTATTGTCAGTAAAATACTGTAAATAAAACCCCAATTAACAGGCCACTTCTATGAAGTGGCCATGGCCATCTTTTGGTCATCCCGATGAGAGTTTTTCTATTGTCTTTACCTTTATTGAATGGCCACCCAAAATTAAATATGCATAAATGAACTTTGTTTTGGATGAGGTAATGGCAGATAAGAGTCCAAAATAGAAGGTGACGAGTGATAAAAACAATCAAACACACGTTTATCATGATTGTCTTGAAGTGACTTCATGTTCACTAAGTAATTGACCCGATGGTGAAAAATATTTAAGGTACATCAACCTCTATTAAGCTTGGCCAACCACTATTAAGTGGCCACCTCCCATTTTCCCGCTGGTGGCCTCTTAATAGGGGTTCGATTGTAGTATTCCAACTTTGTTCCCATCAAACATTACTTGGTTTGTTGCTAGCTAATATTGTACGTGTCGCCCTTTGCACGCTTTGCGGGCCTAGCTGTTTTTTAACTTATGAGTTTGATGATGTTAAGATTGTAATAGAGGTACAAAGAACCTGAGCCACATTGGGCTGCAAATATAACCGCCTCCTGTTGCTCCTAGAATGTTTCTGTATTCAGTTATTTAAGAGTCACAGTTGTTGCAATAATTCAAACCATATTTACCTGAGGTTACAAATTATTCAATTTTTACCATAACTGAAAAATAGCATTTTACTTATTTCATCTCTTTTTTTCATAATATTTTGCAGTAATAAGCAACTCTGGCCCTCAGGTAAGCCCTGTTTGATAATTGTCTTGCAATTACTGTTGTGTGTTTGATCCTTCTTTCTGTCACACAACGGTCTCTCTCAATAGCGTACTGTTGCGTGACAGAGAGAGGGCCAAAACTTAGTGTTTGATATGAATTTTGCATTGTGGTAAGAAACGTTCTGGTCTGATCTGACATTGTTTTGTCTCCTGTAAAGATTTACAGAATTCCAGAGGAGCCAGTGTATGATGAAGTGCCAGACATTCCCCCTGACAAGGGATCTGCTGGTTAGTATTTAGTCAGCAATAATTTATGCGAATATAGTCAGGAAATAAAGGCTGGTTTTGGTATCCACAGAGATTTTTACCGTGAAGTTGTTGCAAGATACGCGTGGACCCTTGATTGTTTTAAGACTTTTTCGTATGGTTTGCTTTGCGTTTAAAAAAAATCAATTTCCAAAAATGAAACTCCATGCAACTTCAGTCAGTGTAGTCCGTCCGTCCGCCCTTCCGTCAGTGAGTCAGTGAGTCAGTGAGTCAGTGAGTCAGTGAGTCAGTGAGTCAGTGAGTCAGTGAGTCAGTGAGTCAGTGAGTCAGTGAGTCAGTGAGTCAGTGAGTCAGTGAGTCAGTGAGTCAGTGAGTCAGTGAGTCAGTGAGTCAGTGAGTCAGTGAGTCAGTGAGTCAGTGAGTCAGTGAGTCAGTGAGTCAGTGAGTCAGTGAGTCAGTGAGTCAGTGAGTCAGTGAGTCAGTGAGTCAGTGAGTCAGTGAGTCAGTGAGTCAGTGAGTCAGTGAGTCAGTGAGTCAGTGAGTCAGTGAGTCAGTGAGTCAGTCAGTGAGTCAGTGAGTCAGTGAGTCAGTGAGTCAGTCAGTCAGTCAGTCAGTCAGTGAGTCAGTGAGTCAGTGAGTCAGTGAGTCAGTGAGTCAGTGAGTCAGTGAGTCAGTGAGTCAGTCAGTCAGTCAGTGAGTGAGTGAGTCAGTCAGTCAGTCAGTCAGTGAGTGAGTGAGTCAGTCAGTCAGTCAGTCAGTGAGTCAGTCAGTGAGTCAGTCAGTCAGTCCGTCCGTCTGTCCGTCCATCAGTCAATCAGTCAGTCAGTCAGTCAGTCAGTGAGTCAGTGAGTCAGTGAGTCAGTGAGTCAGTCAGTCAGTCAGTCAGTGAGTCAGTGAGTCAGTGAGTCAGTGAGTCAGTGAGTCAGTGAGTCAGTGAGTCAGTGAGTCAGTGAGTCAGTGAGTCAGTGAGTCAGTGAGTCAGTGAGTCAGTGAGTCAGTGAGTCAGTGAGTCAGTGAGTCAGTGAGTCAGTGAGTCAGTCAGTGAGTCAGTGAGTCAGTGAGTCAGTGAGTCAGTCAGTCAGTCAGTCAGTCAGTGAGTCAGTGAGTCAGTGAGTCAGTGAGTCAGTGAGTCAGTGAGTCAGTCAGTCAGTCAGTGAGTGAGTGAGTGAGTCAGTCAGTCAGTCAGTGAGTGAGTGAGTGAGTCAGTCAGTCAGTCAGTGAGTCAGTCAGTGAGTCAGTCAGTCAGTCCGTCCGTCTGTCCGTCCATCAGTCAATCAGTCAGTCAGTCAGTCAGTCAGTGAGTCAGTGAGTCAGTGAGTCAGTGAGTCAGTCAGTCAGTCAGTCAGTCAGTGAGTCAGTCAATCAGTCAGTCAGTCAGTCCGTCCGTCCGTCCGTCCGTCCGTCTGTCCGTCCATCAGTGAGTCAGTCAGTCAGTCAGTCAATCAGTCAGCCGCTCAGTCAGTCAGTCAGTCACTCAGTCACTCATTCACTCAGTCAGTCAGTCAGTCAGTCAGTCAGTTAGTCAGTCAGCTAATCAAACAATCAATTAGTCAATAAAAACAAACTTTTTTTACAGGTAGTTCAACCAATGAGTGGGAGGAAAGACCTACCGTTCTTCTGAATCCAAACGTATACGAGGCCCGGTTTTCAGTACCAAGACGGACCACCGATCTTTTACCATCAAGACCTGAACTTACCCAAAACACAAATACGCAAATCGATGCTGGACCTGTGTACCGAAACGACGAGAGCGAAGCTATAGGCGAGGCAACGGAAGACTCGATAGTTTTTAAAAATCCGAAAGTAGAAGAGGCTTCGTCAACTTCCTTGCCAAGATCGGAGAATGACTTAAGCAAGTTGTCAGGGGCGCATGAACCAGAGGGACAATTAATTGGTGACCATCATCATGTTGTAGATGATATTCATAAGAGCGCAGTTCATCTTGAAAGCCAAGGAACTGGCGAGGATCTTGATTATCAATTTATTTGCCCGAGTTGTAACGAGAACCCAGTTTATCAGAGACTTAGCATGCCGCATAACTGTCCACATGGAGCAAAGGACAAACCGAAGGAAAACAGAGCATCGTGTTATGAGAGTTTAAGCGAACTTGAACAAGGCTCGCGGGAGTCTGTTTATGAGAGACCATCGCACGTCACTGGAGAACCAGCTGCTGAGGTAAGAACCTCTGTCAAGAGGCTAGATACTTTTGTGTTGTCACCTCACTTTTATTGTCAGCATAGTGCCAGTTTTCTAACTCGACAGTTTTCATTTTGTAGCTATAGTACGAAACGTTTTTTTTTTTTTTGAGTCATGCCCGAAAATTTGTCTTTTTTTTTCTGTCCAAACGCGAAAATTTAGTGCAGCGCTTCTTTGTCAAGTACAGTGGAACCCCACCTTACGGCTACCCCATTAATACGGCCAACTCATTATTAAATTCGGCCACCTCGTTATTTAATACAGCCACTTAATTCTGGCCCGAACAAAAGCTCCGTCAGTCATTTTCTTATTTAAAGAACACCTTTAATACTGCCACCTTGTTAATACGGCCAGATTTTTGTGGCCCGTTGGAGACCGGATTAACGGGGTTCAACTGTAATTTCCACTAAATACTGTCGCACTGTACACTGTTAAAGTCGATGCACATCGTAGGGGCATGTAAGAGGGACAAAATCACGACCTGTTCACACGAGGGGCATATATCAGGAACAGCCATGTTCCAACGCCCTCCGATGGACTAGCATCCCATCCAGGGGGGAGTAGAAATATTCCTAGTCGCTTCATGCTACTGCAACCGGGATAAGCTCCGGCCTGATGGGCAACTTGGCTCGTATGCAGACTTAACGATGTTCCAAGGCCCGGTGTCTGGTTTACACAATAAACGGGTCGAGCGTAGAAAGCAGAAAGTATTAGAAGGTAGCGTTTTTGTTTGTTTTTAGGACAAAGGGAACAGGAACAGCGAAGGAGGCGAAGGGCTACCTGAATACCACACATTAGAACAAGAAGAGGCGGGTAGGTAGTGTTACTGTGATATTACTGTTACTGACTCCGAGATGTGCGTGTTCTTTGTAAGCTAGAATTCCCTGTATTTAAGTCCGTTATCCTCGGGAAAAGCTGGTCATCGATTTTCTTTAGAAGTGACCACGCCCGTTAGGTTTGTCGGTTTGTTCAGCACAGAATTAGAAATAGGCCATTTCCGACTCTGTTTCAAAACGTTTCCTTGTCCGAAACCTTTCATATGAAAACGAGCTTGATTTGCATGAAAATGAACCTGATGGGGAAACACAATTTCATATTAATTGTTTCGCACGAAGACTCGTTTTGACACCGAGGTAAAAGGCAACTCCCGAAATGGCCTATTCATAACAGCGCCCCAAATAATATATGTCATAGGTTTTCTCTTTTAATATTTCCAGTAGTTTCGAACGAGGATCCCTCTGAACCTGTTAACCACGACTACAATGTACTCGAGGGACCGGAGGAAACTGGTGACGAACGTGCAAAAGACAGTATATCACGTGATCCGGACCGAACAAGTGAAGAATCAGACTTGTCGCTAGAAGCGTCAAAGATTCTAAATATGGAAGATAACCCCGCTTATGCAAAGCCTTGGAAGGCAAAAGAAGACCCCGAATTACCGCATGAACCATCAGATTTTCTTAATATCGAAAATAACCCTGCTTACTCCTCGCCTTGGAGGACAAAAACGGCAGAGCCTTGCTTGAGAGGACGAGCATATAGTTTGTAGATACTGAAAACGTCACAAGCCCTTCTGGATTATAGCGAAGACGTAGAAGACGGCAACTTGGTTATTCATCTCTAGATTCTTCGGAATACCTTTGTAAAAAGTGAAGTTGGGAAGGTTTATTATTAACTCTTATTAACTGAGCTTAGTCGGTCTGTATGGGAGAATCTTGACCGAGGTCGTGAGTACAGACGACCGAGGTCAAGATTCTCCCATACCGACCGACTAAGCTCGGTTAATAAGATGTTTATTATATGGCAAACAAGAACAATTTAATTCGTTTAATGTACTAACTGACATTTTACTTGCGATGAACTGAAATTAATTCTGCCAAAGTTTGCTCGTCCTCTTTACATTTTTCTCATCAGGCTTTTTGGCACTTCCATAAATAACTATTGTTAGAAGAAAATAGTCAATAATTTTGCATTTTAGTTTGCAACTTTTTCTCCGCAAGATGTAACCGGACGAGATGCCGGTCTAGATGGGAAAATCTAGACCGCTTTCAATATCGATTTCAGCCAATCAAATTCGTGAATTCGGTAGTTCCCAGTCTTTGTGAGACAGCCATATAATAATAGCGAATATTTAACAATTATTCCATGAAACCGCGTTGGATATGAAGTGATAAATAACCAACGAGCGCGTAGCGCGAGTTGGTTATGATCACTTCATATCCAACAAGGTCGAATGGAATAATTGTTTTAGTATATTCTTAATCGGGTTTTTGCCGCCGATTTTTATTTCAACAATTTTACAGAGCGGAAAATTTTTAAACTTGGCGCACTGTTTTCCATATAAGGTAAAACTCCGACTAATGGCTCATAGTCGGAGTTTTTGAGCCAATCAGAGAGCTAGAAATGCAATAGTCGGAGCTGAGAATATACTAATAAAAATTAGACGAATGTACTTAAAGACTTGAAAATGAGAGAAACCATATGTTTGCACTATGGGTGAAATATTTCAAAGAAACAGACCAATATATACCTCTTACTAACCGAGTTCGAGGTCCGTACTGTAAGTTACGGGCCGAGTTTTTTCCCCTTCGATTTATGGCCCAAGCGCGAAGCGCGCGGGTCACAAATCGAAGGGGAAAAAACGAGGATCCGTAATTTACAGTACGGACCGAGAAGACGAGGTTAGTAAGATATTATATCTCTGCTGTGTGACTGACGGGTTCGGAAACGATTTCTATTCATGCGGACTTGGAAAGGCTTCAAATTTTTGACGCACCTCGAAAGCGAAACGAGTCAGTTTGAAACTGTGTTTAAGTCGTTAGCACGCGTTATTACATAATTTAGAGTATAAGAAAGTTTTAAACTTTCACTTGCTATAAAAGTTAAGAACACTTAGCGATAAATCACGAAACAGTTTGGCAACAAAACCAACTTTAAATTTTAGCGGGCCGTACAGGAGAGTACGGCCCGTAAATTGACCAATCACAGCGCGCGTGCTAACTGAGAGATATAATAAAACCTTTTCCAGGCGTTCAGTTTGTTGGGATACGGCGCGAAAACCGGTGAGCGAAAAAAGAGGGGAGGAGTGCGGCGAGAGAAAGCCGCGCCTCTCCCCTCTCCCCTGTTTTTTCGCTCGCCGTTTTTCGTGCTGCGTCCCAAGTAACTGAACGCCTAAAGGAGACTACGAACAATAATGCAGTTACGTGTACACCGCGTCTTAAGGTTTCCACGGGTTTTACCAAAATGTAGTCAAAGATAACTGCAGACGTTGAGTGACGCAAATCACGAAAAATAAAAACAAGGAAATGTTCCCTTTGCCTGCTAATGAGGATGAGTCTATCCTTAGCCTATCCTGAGGTGAAAGAATAGCCTGTGAACAGGCTCCTGGAAGGTTCTGACCGCGGCTGGAAGGGGCGAGAAGGAACTGGCTGAGAGTGAAGTGGCCGAGGGAGGAATGGAGTGGAAAAAAAAGCTGGGGAAAAGCTCCTAGTTGACCTCATTTTCATGTTCGATCCTTTTACCCGGGTGCGGGAGGGGAAACTTTCAGTGCATCCACATGTGGAGATTGTGACACGATGTTGACAGGTTAATGAAAGGTTAATTACGAGGGAGCTGAACGGCAGCTTCAATCCTTTGTCTACAGGCTCTGTCCACCTCTCTCTTCCCCTCCTTTCTCTTCTATCTTCTCTCTTTCCGCTTTCTCTTCGCCCCATCCTCGACTAGAAAGCCTGTTCACAGGCTAATTAAAGAAATATTCATTGTTTCATCGAAACGCATAAGGAGAAAACAGGACATCAGTTTCTAATTGCGCAGACTATTTCCTGGAAAAATGCCGCGATTTCGATCCTGCAGCAGGAACTCATCGGTATGATCGGTTCAGTGAACTGTTATTCCGAGTGTGCATGAATTTTGTTTGATAAATTTTCACAGTATCAGCAGCATATATGGCTGATGGCTGCTCAGCACTTTGATAAAGCCCAGTGGAAAGCGAAAACCGGAAGTGGAAACGTTAATTTCTGGCTCTTCTGGGAACCCAAAAAATTCCGCTTTGATAACTAGCATGCAAGCCACATATAGCCACATTCCTCTCCCCCCTCCCCCTTACTTCCTCACTAAGGGCTGCATTGGGGTACTTATACAACCTAAAATTAATAAGAAAATATGACAGAAAGGAAAAACAAATAAATAAAAATAAAAAAGCAGCGTTTTCAGTAAAAGCCAGTATTAACTACGGATGTTTCCTCAACAACATCTCTTCAGTCACCGGAGAAGGGCCCCCAGGCGCAATATCACGTGACAACAGGCCAAACATTGGCGACCCAAGAGGATCGAGGCGTTTAGAACTTGACGTTGTTCAGGTACAGACAAGCTGCAGCACAGACGTCCTTTTGGCTTTAGGAAGTTCTGACACAAATAAGGAAGGGCATTTTTACCATGGGGAATATTGTAGATACTGCATATTTTAAGCAACAATCGCGTTAGAAGTCATTTGTTGGGGTTGCTACTAGCGGACATTCAGCGAAATATGGAAACAGCGCTTTTGACGACGAAAGTGAAGGTCAAGACCTGTTTCTTTATTCTCTATCTTTGCTGCCAACATTATTTCCTCGAAACCAACGCCAGCATCAAGAAGTCAGATGTCGCCAAATACTTAATTCGCAGGAAAGCTGGTCGTGATGTAGGCGATGTATTTAGTGTTACGTTTAAACAAGGATGCCTTCAGGATCGCTGCAATCCGACGGACAAGAACAAGTTTTGTGCCAACCTTTCAGCGGATTCAACGTCTTCTCCCTACAGTTGCTCGTGCAAATCGCCAACTCCGACGTTTCTCCCAGAAGGAGGAAAATGTGTTACCAATGAAGAAGCCAGCAAAAGTTTGAATGGTGAGTTTGGTGTAGTGTAAGTAAACTATTGTCAGTAGTGCATTACATAATAATTTTTATTTTTATTTTAGTTTAGTTTGATTTGCCACACTTAAAAAAAAAACAGAATTACAGTACAATGATTAATAAATTACAAAAATTAATAGTATTCTCACATTTTGATTGTTTCTTGCTAATGATCTGTCAACCTCGTTCCCAGGGTCTCTCATCTTACCACCCCCTGGAGAGAGCGAAGAGAGACCCTGGTTGGGTCTGGTCACGTGTCTCCCAGAATCTGGGAGATGACAATTAAATTATTGAAAGGATGGGCAGCCTAGTAGGAATTTTGTCTATACTTAGCCCACGGGAGTGCGGGATGTGTTGTCACCAAAGTAAACCAAGGGCGATATGATGTTCTGCGGCAATGTCCGGCGGTAATATTCTGCGAATGCCAAGTAAAACTTATCCATCATCTGATAGCGGAAATTCAAGTCGCTGAAGGTTGGTACGGTGAAGGACGTTACATATTGTAAAAATCTCCTCAAGAATGCGAATGGATAATTGCACACTGCGGCCGAGGCTGTGTATGGAAGATCTTTGACTCAGAATGAAGTGTAGGTCTTGTGAATGGCAATTAAATAATTTTAGAGAATTCAGGGCCTTTTAATTGATCACTGAAAGCCAAAGTCACTTCGAAAGGAGCGAAAGGATGAAAAGATTTGTTCCATAATGTGTTTGTCGATTGATCGCATCTTTTGTTCGGGTTCTAGCGTTAAATTTATGTTTGCCACAAATTTTAGGGTGGTCCATTTAGGGTAGTCCATGGGTAGTCCATTCAAGTAGTCAAGTAGTCCATTGGGGTAGTCCATGGACAAGGGGTCAGCGAAATGTACCGACCCAAAAGATTTATTGAAGTGTCACTGCGCCGTCGGCATCCCGAACTTTGCAGAGGCGTGTAGGATAATACAATGAACTCGTGGCGGTATGCATTTCACTGTCGTTGCCAATAAACTAGATTTTTCTTCGACCGAAAGGAGGCTAGAAAAAGAAAAATGTTATTTTCATTGTGTTGTTAATAAAGAAGTGTACGTGACTCCAACGGTTCGTGACAGTTGTGCACATTTTCATTTAATTTTCGATCTCTCGACCTTTCTTTGTTTCACGCGTGTTTCTGAGGGGCACTTTTTATGTCCTGTTATTGGAAGAAATGGAAATTATAAGTAGAGCGGAGTCGTTTGATTGTGTCACAGCATATTTTTAGAGGTTGTAGGTCTGCATGGTTTCCGGTGTTAACTGCACGTCGCTTCTCAGAGTTTGACACCTCTGTAATTTGCCATGCTGTGCATATACTTTGTTTAGGTTCCTTTCTATTTCAAGTTATGTTTTAAGGCTCTAAGTATTGGCCTTCCAGGGACAAAGATTAAAATATTCCATGAACATATTTGCTTACTTGCACTCTATATTGTGACGCCGCAGGTGACACCGGGCCCGGCTATTTGATTAGAACTGTTTTCAAGCACAGTGCGTTGCATGAATATCATGTTTATCTTTGTCCAGCTTTTCTTCAGAGACTGCCATAGTTTACTTTGAGAAAGCTATATGTTTTCCTAGAGACATTCTTATGATTTTTTTTTTCTTTTGCATCAATTTGATCTATTGCATTCAAAGAAGAAACGACAATTACTACAGGATGAAATTGCGCTGCTCGACATTTCCAGTTGAAATATAACTGACTTTCCATAAATCCAGTAGGTAAGACGGCAACACTGAAAATTGCAACCACTAAATTGCCACTAAACGTTGGAATAGATATTATTCGAAATTTCAGCCTGAAAGCTAAGTATTGATAAACGCCGCGGGTAATGGCAGTCGTAGCATGATACTTTGAATTTGACAAAAGATCAACGTGACAAATTGCTGATTACAGAGGACCCCTCCCTGATGTTCTCAATTTTCAAAGTGGCACGTGACCAGACCCAACCAGGGTCTCTCCTCGCTCGCTCCAGGGGGCGGTAAGATGAGAGATCCTGGGAACGAGGTTGATGATCTGTTAGAGGACAGATGTATAGATGACGTCTTAAACATTTTTTTCTTTAACCGCGCAGCCATGGGCTGAGCGCGGTTCATGGTTTACCCGTGGTTTATTTATTTATTTATTTCAACTGCGCGGCCATGGGCCGAGCGCGGTTCATGGTTTACCCATGGTTTATGTTCTTTTATTTTTTGTTTTTTAGTTTTGTCGGAGACCAGACCCAAACTTCCACTCAGCCAAATTTTGAGTCACACAACCTGTGATGTTTACTCGCCAAAAGCTCAATTAATTATATATATTTAACTCATCTCCGATACTGACTTTCGTGGGAAAAAATTAAAAACCCAGCACCCGTCAAAATTATATTTTTTCACCAGAAATTTACCTCGGAACATATACATTTTAATATTCGTTTGAATTGTCGGTGAAATGGCCTTTTCTGGATATTTTTTCCGTTGGGGTCAACAAAAACCTCTGATTACAAAATCATGCCGAACCCACATGTTGCAAAAAAATCTCTTCAAAACCCTGACTTCAAAGCGATATATCACTTTAGCGTTAATAGCTACCACACATTGGCAGAAGGTAAGTCTATTCCTTAACAATCCAGCTTTATCGTGTTAAAATTTCAGCAAAATCGAACAAAACCAGAATTAATTAGAATTTTTTTGTGACCTCACTCCCCAGACTTGACCTAACAAAGGAAGCCACGGTCGCCCATAGCAACCGAAAAACACAAACATAACAAAGCCAACGTTTCGGCCAAAATACTCCAGAATTATTGCCTGAGAGCTTAAACTTGAATGGGAACATCTTTTTCGAATGTTTTTCAACTGATTTAGACAAAAGAATGGCCTCGGCAGGCTTCAAAAAAGACCAAGAGAAAAAACAGAACAGGACAGCATAAACAAGCCGATAATATTTCACCGCGTAGCTTTTGGCACGAAAACGAAAATACAGCTTACTTCTGGATAAATTCAGCCTTAGAAGCCAGCAACTGGTCCCAAATTACTTTCTGTATGCTTACAAATGTCCTGACTTCCATCTCCGAAAGATTTTGCCCCAATTTTGAGCAAATAAACATTTCGCTGATGGCGACCGCCATTATGGTGGCCTGCATACTAAATTAGCTAACTTGACAAAACTCTCCCGAGGGGGGGATATGACGAAAAGAGCTGAAAAATGGTCTGTAATTGGCTAATGATGAGATCATCCCACTGTCCAAATTTGGTGAGAATCGAAAGTAATGCCAATTTTCTGTCACTTTTTCAATTTGTGGCCACTGGAGTGACCAAAATCGATATATCAGTCGCGATAGAGTTTTATTATTAAATTATATGACTTGTGTGACTGCTTTGCTTGCCCTTTACTCATGGAAAACACCAATTAAATTGAATCATGACTTTTATGAAAGAAAGCTGCTGTTAATAGTGTTATTATCGTGTCGTTCATATCATTCATGCCCCTACATATCCTGAAGAAAGTTCTAGATTAAAACCACTACGTCATCGGAGATATGTCAACGGCTACTATCCTACTACTGATGGTGCAATAATACAGTTTGTGTTGATCAAGTGATGTGATGTCTACAGTAAGAAAAGAATCATCTAGGACTGCTTTGGAATGTGCACTGCGTTCTGACTGCAGTGTTAAGCAAACAGTAAAGTTTTAAAAGCGCGGGTATAAGATCTAACAGATCTTCTTGTTTTTTATTAAACAGATAGATTCAGTGTTTCTGGCATCTGTTCAGTTTTAGTATAAATCTACTAGCGTTCTATCACAAATGCTGTTCTGTGATTGGCTACGCTATGTACTATCTATTTAACAAATAGATTCCTTGTTGTTGTGCGTCTGTTCAGTAATAGACCACAGATGATTTCAAAATGTGGTAAGAACAAACAAGTGGCACACGAGGCGATAGCCAAGTGTGTCACTGATGTTCTTGCCACATTTTGACGTCTTCTGTGATCTATTACTGAACAGACGCACCGCAACATGGAATCTATTTGTTTTATTTAATAACGAAACAAACTACTACAGATAAAGCTTTTTTTTGTTTCAAAATCTTTCGACATAACTCGAAAGCTGGCCTTTGCCCACTTCGGCGAACACGAAAAAAGCCATTTGATGTAATCTATTGTCTATACAAAATGAAGCAATCTCATTGGTTGCTATGCATAGCAAAGAATTGTGATTGGTCCAGGAAAATCACGCCACTGTCGAACTTGACTCGAGCGTCGCTTGTCGTGGAATGAAAACTTACAGCGAAAGCAGAATTTTACTGCGAAATCTACAAATCTTAAAGAAAATGCTGAAAGTCGAGTCGGTTTTTGTCATCAGAGCAGCCCTGTGAGCTGAAAATCTTGGAGGTTGCCTTGAATATTGCAGCAGTTGAAAAATTACGCTCTGAAAACTTGTGGTTGTGGTCAACCCGAGCGCCACTTGATTCAAGTTTTGAATGAAAACAACAGCTACTCTGGTCCTGTTTTGCTGTTATCAGGAGAAATATGGGCCAAAACATGGCAACAAAACAGCCAAAAACAGCCATATTTGAAAATCGCCCTATAATGCGTTGCAAGCTTAGTGTTGAATAAATCTACATCATGTTTGCCAATAGATTGTGTCTCTATTGATACCTTACGGATTCCAGTTGCAAAATAACTACTTTGATGACAAATAGTTTTGGAATTGGAGTGATGATGCTGCTGACATTAGAGGAAAACATCATTACAATTCTTTTTGCATAGTAGGGTTTTATATTTTAAATTATCAAGCAAACTGTGGTGACTCCGCCCAATATACGAGAATATAATTTCTCCAAAGAAGCAGCCAATATAAAGCGGTTATGCTGCGTCAAAATCACCTTTACTTTATTCTAATGTCTCAAGCCCGGAGAAGGAAAGCACATTTCAGTTATGCCAAATTCAAAACCCCCAAATGCCTCTTTCATTCTTATTTGTTTTCATTTGCAGCTTGCATTTCATGATTTGTATGATGTATTTTGCTTTGCCAAAATAGAATTGCAAAATTCAAAAACAAAAGCAGCAATATCAATTTTTGTAAGCAAAAGCTGCAGCACTTGCATAGATACACCAATTATTGACCATAAATTAAAATAGTATTCTTCCTCAGTCGTGACCTGATCACTTTGCTGAACGCTTTGTTGCTGAACGCTTTATTTCAAAAATTTGATTGATATTGGACCATGTTAGTGTCTCATGGAAAATCTCTGCCCCCAGACCCCTCCCCTAAATTTCCACAAGTCACTCCACCCCCCCTCCCCCCACTGTCTTCCCAATGTTCCCCTGGATTGACCACAGCAAATTTTATCCTGGGCTCCTAAAAAAGTGTGCTAAAAAGGTGGAAGGGCTTGTTAAGAATTTCCCTAGGCAACAGCCTTGACACCTACCAGTCTCAGAACTTTCTCAAGTTAACTATGTAATACAGCATTCAATTGCAACTAACAAAATGAAAAATTAGCCCCTGACATTGGCTTTCTCTAAAATATGCAGAACTTAGTCATATTTGCATATTGCTGTTTTGTAGAGGACAGCTAAGAAATGTGCAAAGATTTATAATGCACGTACACAGCCATTGCTTACATATTAAACCTTTAGTTTGGTGTTGTTTTCGACGCCACTGCCGTTGTGGTGTGCTTAAAGACTCACTGTCGAATGGCATGCATTGCGAGTGTTTGTTTTCATGTTGATTCTGTCGCTGAAGAAAGCGCTAGAAAAATTGAAAGGGTCTGGGGCATTTGCGGACTCAAATATAATTTACTGGTAAAAACAGGTATAATGTGATTGCTTTTGATGCCATTTTACTTAGAACTGCTTTATTTTGGAAGTCTGACCTCGCGTCGCAAGGTGACAATTGTCAGCTCCAAAGTTCCTGCCCTTTGTAGGTGGCAAGTGTCCGTATGTCAGAATCGAAACAACTCCATAAAATAAATTTACTCTTTTATTTTCTTTCACAAGCATATGTATAAACAGAATTTACAGCACTTACTGTGCTTAGAATACTGTCTTAGTTATGATGTAGAATGAGAGTAATGAATAGTACTTAATTTTTTTTCATTGGCAATTTCATACTGCGCTTGAGAATCCCTACAGAGTTCTCATCGATAACTGGTCACATACAGATACTAAAATGTCTTCAGTTTGCTTTTTTTGCAAGAAGGGTTTTCATCTCCAGGAATGAAACGCAGCACAGAAAGTACTTTTCATCGATAGAAAAAATTCAAGAATTCTCACCAATGCTAGCGTTAATTTGGATGAATCTACAAGCAATGTGGTAGCCTTTTCTGAAGGCTATAGCAATGACACCGAGCAATGACACCAATATGATGGAAAATACATTAAATTAATTCTCTGTCACATACTGCAGCAGACAAGTATTGTTTCCTGTATACGAGTACATCTTCCCTACTGTTTCTCCACTGATACCGCACAGATTCTATCAGATACTTAAGAGCTTCTATGGTCTAAACCTTCCACCCGGGTTCTTCCCAAATCACATTGTACCAGCCATTGTTTGGCTTCTTAAATATGTAACAGATAATTTACCACCAACTGTTTTCCTAAAATAATCACTCCATCTAAAAGAGCGATATTGACAGACTGTGTCAATCTTCAATCTTTGCAGTGTTTTGCTTGATTTTCAATTGTTTACTGAAAAACCTGTTTTTCAGTGTGTTTTTTGTTCATCGTATGATATTATTTTGTCATGTTTGGTTAAAAACTACATATGGATCGCTTCTCTGTGACATGTTAATTAGCTTGTAAATGGTATCTAATGTGTATGTGCGCCAGCTGACTGTGCCCCTTTAAGGTTCCTAATAATTGATAACAGACGATAGTAAACTGACTGAAAAAGTGTAAGAACGGAAACTGATTTGAGTTTGAGATAGCATAGTCTTCTTTTGAGTGAATTAACAATGTATTTATGTCACACTAATCAGATTGGAGCCACTATGAACAGTCAGTCAAATAGATGAATTGTGAGTGTTTGAACTGCCATCTTGTATGTTGGCTTTGCTCACCCTGTCAGTTTGTTTCTTGACTACATGTAAATGGTTGCACATTGAAAATGCAAACATGAAATTTGCAGAACTTCGGGTTAATATTAGGCCTTTGATAATAACAGTCCATTGTCTTGTAATAAAATTGATTTTAAAACAAAGTTTCTTTCTCAAGTTATGCACTACAGTAAGTCAGTGTTTTAAAACCATAAACAATTAAATATACTGTTTGGAGGTAGTCACTGAATACTATTTATTATACCGTGTGGTACTAAATTTTTGCGGGTTCTAATTTTTGTGATTTTTGCGTGGTTTTTTATGATCTGCTAATAACGTTCCCACAGGAAATAATTCCTGCAAAAGTATTCTTTGCAAAACTTTACTCCACTGGTGAAATTATACATACAACTGTCACAAGTAGGTTCTTGTTGCTGCCCTTTATTTAAAACACCTCTTTTGTTCAGAAACAAAGCCAAGAAATGAGAAACAAAATGTTCAGAAATGAAACAAAAGGTTTACAGGAAAGGATCATCTGAAGCTACAGTGTATTCCACTAAGAAGAGCATTCTACAATTCTGCACTATAGAGAACGACTTAACTGTGGTAGAGTGACACTGATTACTGGATTACTGTGTTTAATTTACATCTCTTCATGTTTTATCACTTGTCAATAATTGACAAGTTTTTGCATTTTTGCATTTTTTAATTAAACTGCGTACAATATCATTATTGTAGGCAGTTTAATTAAAAAATGCAAAAATGTTGTAAACTCAGTTAAACATGACTTCCCGAGAATCACAGAAATTAGTACCCAGCAAGAAAAACCAGTCTTTTATGAGTATGTATGTATGTATGTATGTATGTATGTATGTATGTATGTATCTCAAAACTTAGTTCCTGCAAAATACAAAACATCGTTGATTGACAAAAATAAACTCCCGCAAAAATTTAGTGCCTTGTGGTAAGTGATAATCAACAATGCTAATAAAATTGTGAATAGAGCTTTACATGTATTTATTATTTATACATGTTACAGATACACAAACTCTGCCTCGAGACATGCAGTCATGGGATGATTTGTTTTTAATTGGATTTGACCTGAGCAACAATGGCAGTGCCAAAAATTATGTTGGAGATTCTTTCCAGAGCTGTAAAGTAATTCCCGGAAGCCCTATGTACTATGATAGCTTAGAAAGTGGGTGGAAGAGGATTTCTTCAGAAATATTCACAGTCAGATTTAAGCAATACAAGGGGATTTGGCTAGAGGTAAGCTTCCTTTATCCAAGTTACAGTCTTGCTAGAATGAGAGGGACCAGGACCAAATTAAGTGGCCCTCAGGGGTTTTCTGTGGTCATATTTAATATACATAATCTACAATCTTAGTGTCAATCTTTAAACAGCGCATTTCCAAGGTAACTCCATAGATTTTAATAGCATTTTATTATTAGTTGCCAAGCACTTTTAACATGAGCCTCTGGCTTGGAAGATTGCTTATTAGCACTCCCTGTGCTATTGACATTAAATATTAAAAGAATTACTCAATACAATAATACTATATTAACTAAAGAGAAAAAACTCCAAAAGTTGTATTATGCCTGTCTCCTAGAAATTGATTGGTCATTAAAAAAAAGTAATGGTATGATTGCTGCAGAACGAGCATGGCAAACAAGCAGCAACATAATCAGGATTTAAGAAGGACATAGAAGGGGGTACAAATTCTGGGATTTATCACTTTTTAGCAAAATACATTACATTTACTGATTCAATTTAGCGCCCGTGGCACTTATTTACTTTTAGTATCTCAAGGGAGGGCACTTATTTAAGACAAGGTGCTTATTCAGGACAGGGCGCTTACATGCATTTCTTTTTTGAGAAACAACCAAATGTTCAAAACAAAACTTGAAGAACTTATTAATTGAGATCACTCGTTTGAAGGAACTATGCACTCACATGGACATGATAGTGGCGGGAAACTCAGACGAAGACCACTGTTTCTGTAATGCGAGGCATTACATATGTGAGCAGTTAAGGAAGTGAACCTGCATTGATACGTACTCTGACGGCACTGTAATATTTCAATATTACAATAGGGGCGCTTATTAGAATTGGGGTGCGTAGTGGAGTAGGGGCGCTCATTACAGTGCAACTACTCAAACTGGGCCACTTTGAAAAGACTTAACCAACCAGAACGTTACTTGAGAACAAAAGATAGTGATCGTTTTCTCAAATAAACCAAGAACATTGAAGAATACGTACAATTTATATATCTCGATAAAATTGAATACCCAACAAAGTGCGAAGTGTTGCCAACCTCTCAGGAAACTTTGCTATTTGTTGATTGGTTAGTTTTGATCCTAATTTTATACGCTTTTCAATGGTTTTGGTTTAGCTGTCACAAAATTAGTTTTCAAGCTAAATGTTTTGAGTGAGATTTGAAATTGCAATGATTTCCCCTTCAAGGAATGAATCCCTAAGAGTGTATGTAACGCTAAGGAGTTGATAGAGTTTATGTTTTCATGTCAAACAGACTGTTACTTGCTGTCACAAGAAGCTACCAGTCCATTGTTCTCAGTTTATATTCTGATCGGTTAGATTTCTTTAAGGTGGCCCAGTTCGAGTAGTTGCGCTGTAATAAAAACACATTTGAAGGGGGCCACTTATTCGAAAGGGGGTACTTATTGGAAGGAGGGCGCTAAATCGAATTATTACCATAACCAGAGTGGACTGCGCCACTTTTTACCAGAGTGCATTGCGCCATGAACAACACAAGGATGTCACACCATCTTTTTGGGTGGAATCCAGTGAGAAAGGTTTAATAGTGGTTATGTTATGCTCTGATTTACCCATAAAAGGATGTGAAGGAGATTATGCTTGACTTTCACAACTCTTGGTTTTGTTCTTAATGCAGTATGTGAAAGTTTGTAAATCTGGATGATTAATTGTGACATCTTAATTTTAAACTTATGTATGTCACTTCTTAGCAGTCTTGCCTCCTTGGTTGAATTCTTAAATGAAGAGAAACCATCGTTACTAAAGCTTGTAGAATAATTAAAACAACAAAAACCGTAGAACACGCTAATTTCATATATGCTGCGGTCTATTCCTTTTCATCCAAACTTGAATTTCAGTTAAAGCTTTAGCATTTTCACACATCATGGTGGACGCATCCTCGACACAATCTGTCAACATTCAGATAGAGACATTTAATGCGTACCAGTACAGCATTTACAAGTTAGATTTCTGCTTCTACAATTTCCACATCTTTTGATTTTTGCAATCTGGTAAAGGGGAGGTTGAAGTGTATCGTTTTATGTCCAAACATAGTTCAGATCACCACATGTTTTTTGTCAATCCCTTGTCACGTCAACTTGCCGTCAATGCATCATCATTGATGTTCAGTTGATGCATACGAGGACAGATTCCCCATGATTTGACACTACTTTAAGAAATAAAGGTTAATGTAAGTCTCGGAACGCACAGGTAGATGAATCACTGTGTAAAATATGTCACTATCAACAGAATGTGCCGTAGCATTAACATCTTTTAGATACCCCAGTATAAATATAGATGTGGCCTGCCTAGATTAGCCCAGACCACACTGTACCCACAGGTTCTTGCTGTTATTGTATTTGAATTTCTAACTTAATTATTTTTAATAATTAAGTGTAGATGTAAGACAACTCATTAACCTAAAATTCATGGCTGTAAATTAATGAAAAAGGAATAAAGTTTTGTTGTTTTGCTGTTTTGTTGTTGTCAGCAAATGGGACAAAACATGGCATCTTCTTAGAACACCATCCATGGCCTTCCTCTCATCCACCTGGTTTGAAATGTTTGAGATCTTTTGTTATTATCGTAACTTTTGTTGGCTTCCTGAAAATTTTCCTTAATATTCCTTTGTTTTTTGGTTGGTGGTAGCTCACAACCAGAGAGAACTCTCCACATATTGTTGTTGATAAGTGTTCCAAAACCGTAGGGTGAGTCTGGAGTCCTGTGGCAACAGAAAAATGAAAATGACATCTCACTATGGACACAAAGACTTGGAATTTTTTATGAAATTGTTTTAATAGTCTTTTAGTAGATATTAACTAGATTAACATGACTGTGCCATTTTTAGCATTTGCACTTACATACAGCATACCATGGTTTTTAGGTTTTCTTTTTCTTTTTTTCAGTGGAAGGCAGACATGGATAATACACTTTCAGGCAGGATCCTTCGCCTTATTGTCACTTGCAATTATACAAGTGGTGATCCACCCGCAGTTAATGGTTGCTTACTTTTTAAGGCTGTGGGAGCTGTTACCTGTGAGTGTGTTGTGATTCAGACATGGCATGTAGTACAAATTCATTACAATTATCAGTTGAGTAAGGCACAAAGGAAGTTTGATTAGGAAGTTTTGGCCTTAAAATTATGGTGTTGTCACAGGCAACTTACCTCGTTTCCATTGGTAACAATATCAACAACAGCCGTGCATCGCCTGTCGCGTCGCCTACAATTTCGCATGCTTTGCTGCCAATGACGTCAAAGGCCGACAAGTTGCCAATGGATGCGGAGCCAGTTGTTCGTGACAACAACAGGATTTTTACGTTAAAACTTGGTGACCAAACTTTCATCCCGCCTTACTCAGCTGATAAGCGTAGTAATTATTAAGGCTAGCAGAGTCTGAAAAATTCTACATTATGGATCTGTAACATTATTTCCTTTGAAAGCAGTCTTAATATATAGATTTAGGCCAGCCTAAAAGTATAGCTCCTGGGCCAGGTTGTTCAGATCCCGATTAAGCTAACCCAGGAAAAGGAAGAATTTTGATTTGAGTTTTGAAACTTTGCAGTGAGGTTTTCTGTATATTGTTTGGCCTTCTGTTTTGAGTTTTAGTAATCACTATATACACAAAACAAAGCAGCAAAAAACATTTGTATAGAAGAAAAAGTTATAATTCAGTTACATGTAACTTTTAATCCTGGGTTAGCGTTAACCGGCTTCAGAACAATCCTGCCGCTTTCAACAAGTTAACCTGACATGAGCCCGTGATCTAATCAAAAACCAGCACTTGGTCAGCAGTCAACTTCAAAAAGACACATGACATCGATGAGTTGTAAACTTGAGCCCACAATATGGTCACGTGATACTGGTCAGCAGATACCTTGTTTTGACAGGTACGTGTCAATTGATCATAACGTGGATGTCCAATATCAAAGAAGTACATGGTAAACCAAGGCTGCATGTCTCTGTATTTGGAGTATGGCCGCCATGTTGTGCGACTCCGCCATTGCCGTCGCTGTCGTGCGTACACGCCCACGAGCAATACCGCTAGCCATGATAACCGTGAGAAAATCCACTCATGGGTTTCCTTTTCTTTCCTATATGAGTATGGGGCTCTGCTAATAATTGTTTTCTTTTGCCGCTCCCCCCCACTTATTGTTTCATTCAATCAGATGAATACTTAAAAATGTTCGGTGTGTAGCCAGGCATGTTAAAAATTGGTAAAAAAGGAAAGGAATTAAATGGTTGTCACTGGCTAAAAATATGGTTATCGGACGTTTTGGCTACTACTGTTGCCTTCTTCAGCAAAAGATGGAAAATGCAAATGTTAAACGGCGTCCTGCTAGAATATATAATAGATGTGTGATAAAACTAAATGAGCAATAGTCTCTAGAGTATTCTTGATGAGTGTAAAAATTCTTAATGCCATTGTACACGTTCAGTAGCGCTATGTGTTCATTTATAGCGTTCCTGTCTCGCACGGAATGCCAAGCTTCAAGAATTAGTCTTTGTTTCCATACTGATGATCTGTCAACAATTTCAACGTTCTCTAAATCTATTTGGTGACCGTTGAGCATATGGTGTTTGGCCAATAAAGAGTTTTTGTCCAATGTTGCTATAGCCTTTGCGTGTTCTTTCATACGTGTTTTTAACGCATGTGATGACTGACCAACATAAAGACAGTCACAATCTTTACATTTGATCTTGTAAACAATGCCTCTGTAAGCCTCTTTCTCGATCTTGTCTTTAGGTTTTTTGAGTATGTTCGAGATGGTACGAATAGGTTTATGGGCGACCTTGATATTGAAACCTCGAAGAACGTTTGCGACTCTTTCGGAAAAACCTTTGGCGTAGGGGAGGATGACAAACCACGATGGTCGGTATCATTCGTTTCTTGTTGTCTACTCAGTTGGCGGCCATTGTGAATGAAATTTGCAGGGTAGTTATTAGTAGCAAGGGCTTTCGTTACTCGTTTAGTTTCCCGTGAAACTTCCTCCTCCGTGGAAGGAATGTTCCTTGCGCGATCCATGAGAGTGCGCACAACTGAGTGTTTATGCTGAGGATGGTGGTGTGATTTGAAATTTTGACACAAAAACAACCAGACAAGAAGATGGCTCGATCGCTGTGTCTGTTTACAGGAAAGCTACTAACACCGACCATTACCTTGATTTCAAATCACACCACCATCCTCAGCATAAACACTCGGTCGTGTGCACTCTCATGGATCGCGCAAGGAACATTCCTTCCACGGAGGAGGAAGTTTCACGTGAAACTAAACAAGTAACGAAAGCCCTTGCTACTAATAACTACCCTGCAAATTTCATTCACAATGGCCGCCAACCGAGTAGACAACAAGAAACGAATGATACCGACCATCGTGGTTTTGTCATCCTCCCCTATGTCAAAGGTTTTCCCGAAAGAGTCGCAAACGTTCTTCGAGGTTTCAATATCAAGGTCGCCCATAAACCTATTTGTACCATCTCGAACATACTCAAAAAACCTAAAGACAAGATCAAGAAAGAGGCTTACAGAGGCATTGTTTACAAGATCAAATGTAAAGATTGTGACTGTGTTTATGTTGGTCAGTCATCACGCGCGTTAAAAACACGTATGAAAGAACACACAAAGGCTATAGCAACATTGGACAAAAACTCTTTATTGGCCAAACACCATATGCTCAACGGTCACCAAATAGATTTAGAGAACGTTGAAATTGCCGACAGATCATCAGTATGGAAACAAAGACTAATTCTTGAAGCTTGGCATTCCGTGCGAGACAGGAACGCTATAAAGGAACACATAGCGCTACCGAACGTGTACAATGGCATTAGGAATTTTTACACTCATCAAGAATACTCTAGAGACTATTGCTCATTTAGTTTTATCACACATCTATTATATATTCTGGCAGGACGCCGTTTAACATTTGCATTTTCCATCTTTTGCTGAAGAAGGCAACAGTAGTGGCCGAAACGTCCGATAACCATATTTTTAGCCAGTGACAACCATTTAATTCCTTTCCTTTTTTACCAATTTTTAGATGAATACTTCTTATTTGACTGCAGTAGATTTTATTGATGTTTTCATGTTACTTCTTGTTTAAAACAATAATTACCATGCATGATTGAGGACACTGTGGTGCTACACCTCTCACTGAGAGTATGCCATCTCATTTATTTTTTAGCACTTAAAGACCTCCTTGCCATTTTTTCTAATACTTTTTCATTGTAATCTTAGAAGGTGTGGCAAAAAAGGTAATAAAAACGTAAAAATTGCAATGGATAAAACATGTATAATTATATATATGACTGTGATATTAGATTTCAGTTCAATCTGTGTTCTCCCTTCCAGTTGTTTGCTCTGAACTCCCTAGCCTCAAAATACATTTCTATAAATATATATGTTGTAGGTCTACATGAAATTCAGGTTAAAATGAAATTCCTTTGTCTCTTTAGCCTAATTATTCATGGATCATGAATAATTAGGGTTAGAAGACAAAGGAAATTGAGAATCAAACTGGGTTAAAATCATTTTAACCTGAATTTTATTTTGACCTACAACATATACATTGTACCTGCAATGCTGCAGGCTTTCTTATTTCTTCTTCAACTGTATATTTTTTAAACTGAGATTGCCTGTCAGTGATTAGGTCTTGAACTTCATCTTTTTTTTTCTGTCATTAATAACTTCAGATAACTACGTAAACCAAAGTGTTGCGCAGGAATCTGCCTACCCATCTAGTACAATTTCATCACTGGTGCCAACAGTATCAACACTGCATGTATTAACATCAGTGGCATTATTCTTGCCATCTTCACGATCTTCAATATTGCCATCGCCATCACCATCGTTATCATTGTCATCATTGAAAACACCAACAGCAAGTTTGGCTTCAGTCAAAATTCAAAACAGTCAGATGTCAGTCCAATCTAAAATAGCAGACAGCAGCTTTGTCTCACCTTCAACTCTAGAAACAAGTAACACAGTGTCTCTCAGTTCCTCTGAAGGCTTACAAAACACTGTTGTGAGCACAACCATTCTCAAGCCTGCTATCAAGACCAATGTATTTTCTGTAAATCCATCAAAGGTAGGTACTAGCATTTAGTAATTTACGGTATTGAATGTGATTAGTAAATAAATATTATATATCCAGAAAATGCCCATACTCCCCCAACAGAAGGGATTGGAATTTCCTGGGGGCAGGGGGGGGGGGGAGGGGGGGGGTCTGTAAGACCAAAACATTTAAAGAACTGTATGAAGCTTAATAATTAGTTAATCATTAATTTTTATTTTAATTTCAGCCATCCTTATCCACTAAAGCAGCCTCTAGTTCTGTTGTCATTAACCGTCCAGGGAACAAAAAAGCAAGAGTAAATGGCAATGATAATGGAGTTGCAATTGGTGCTGCAGTGGGTGGTGCTGCTGTGTGTGGAATTTTTATCACCATTATCATTGTATTTTGCAAGAGGAGAAAGCCATGGTAACAAAAATTTGTTTTTACAAAATCAAGTTGTCATAGAGCATCTATAATTCTTTAGTTATGTATAACTTTTAGGTTTATTTAGTCACTTTTGGAAGTTATAATTATTATCATTTTGCAGTATTGGACTGATAAGGCTAATTTAAGCAAAGGGGTGACAAATTTGTAATTAATAAAGTTTGATTAATTTTGTACAGTGTCATTAATGAGGAACAGCCATTGAACTTTATAATTCATGCAGGAAAGCTCTTGTTCGGTAATTATATTCATTACCAATGTTGTTGGCATAAACAGCTGATTACTCTCTGGCAGACTCCCATATGAAAAGGTCTGGGATGGTCATTATCTCACTTACTTTTTTTCTTTTTTTTTTTTTTCATTGCAATATCTTACATTACATTACATACAAAAATTACCTACTACTTGCAATGTCAACGTAACTTACAATTTAACGATAATAACAAAACTTACAATACTAACATTATTTACGATTTTAATAACTTACATTACAATAATCTCTTACATTACAATTTGTTAATATCTTTCATGTAACTGAGGGGTTAGCTACAATAGGAGGCTTTCTCACATATTAATTTGTGACTTAGATTTATGTTTCTCAATTTTAATTTTGTTTGTCAACATCGCCAAGAAAGCATTGAAATAAAACTCTTCTTCTTTTCTTGAGGCAGTATATAAATAATATTTGGCTATAATAATGCAGAGGTTTAAACCAAGACGACGAGCGAAGTTATCTGTCACGCCATATATTATTTCATTTTTATCGAGAGTGATCCTATCCCCATTTTTGGAGCTCCACCAATTAGTAAAGAGAGACCAAAAATGCTGAGCTTCAGAACAGGTAACAAAAAGGTGGGTTAACGTTTGTCTTTCTCCACAGAGGTGACATTTATCGTGTTCCTTTAATGAATCTCTAAAAAGTGTCGAGTTTGTGGGTAGAATGTGATGAATTATTTTGTATTGGAAAATGGCGAGTCTAGTGTCTTTTGTAACATTAAAGGGAAGGCTATAAATGAGTTGTATTGTATGTTCTTTTAGACTGGCTTCTTTCATCCTTCGTTCAGCTGTAGGCGTAACGAATTTACTCTTAACAAAGAATTTAGTTGCTGATCTGCAAGAGAGTTTACTAAAGATATCTTATCCTTCTCAGAACGTTTTTCCAAGGGTTCAGTAACATTTCCTTTGAGAATATTGATCCATTTTTGAGGGACTGTGTGGCATACATGTAGACCGAAATAGTTTAAGAAGTTTGTGTTAATTTTGAACTTGCTACGGAATTCCTCAAAAGTTAGGAATCTGTTACCCTGAAAAAAGTCTTCAATTTTAGTTAATCCAGCATCATGCCATTTTTTGTAATAAATGGAATATCCTTCTATCTTTATGTGATGATTGTTCCAAACTATTTCATTCAGTACCTGCTTTTTGGTATTAGGAGTACTGCAGTTAATTTTTTCCCAGGCGCACAGAGCTTCTTTGTAGAAATCAATAGGTATATCAACTTTAAGTAGCTTTAAGTCAAAATTATTCTGCAGAAGAAACAGACCAACTGGTTGTAGATAGGAAAGAGGGATATGACTCCAACTTGTGGTTCCATTGCTGTCACTTAATCTTCTTACCCAAATGACTTTAATGGCTTCATTGATTATTTGAAAATCCGGCATGTCTAGCCCTCCCTGCTCTTTCGGCCCTATCATTGTTCTGTATTTAATTTTAGCTTTCTCGTTCCATACAAATTGCATAATTGCTTGATTTACCATGGCGATGAATTTTGTTGGAAAAGTGAGGACAGATGTATTATAAACGAGTTTGGAAATCGCTAAGGATTTTAGAATCGTTATGCGACCATAAAGTGTAAGGTTTCTAGGATACCACAAGTTAAGCAGGCTTTTCATTTTGATTAGTTTCTGTTCAAAATTCTTATTGTGAACAATTTCATCATTATACGAGAAATTAATTCCCAGTGTGAATATAGAGTTAGCTGGCCAAGCAATTCCCAGGGGTTTTGCTGTGTTTTTACGGCTTGCGCCTAACCATATTCCTTCAGTTTTACTTTTATTTATTTCTAGGCCAGAACATTCTTGAAAGTTTGACAAAAGTTTGAACAAATTTGTTGCAGATTTCGTGTCAGAAACAAAGGCAGTTGTATCATCAGTGTACTGGGACAATTTAAATTCTTTGTCATGAATTTTTATTGCTTTGATGGTGTTGTCATTTCTAATGGCGTTAGCTAAAATTTCTGCGCATAGAACAAAGAGAGAGCCTGAGAGCAGACAACCTTGACAAACACCCCTTTCGAGTTTGAAAAACTCAGATGCGAATCCATTGTTAATAAAACAGCTGGAGCAATCGGTGTAAAAAGTTCTAATCCACTTTTGAATGCATGGGCCAAAGTTAAAAACTTGCAGCGCCCTGAAGAGGAAGTTCCAATCCACCGTATCGAATACTTTTTTAAAATCAATAAAAATGGCCAAACCAGGTATACTTTCTAGTTCTGTTACCTTCATGATGTCTGTGATTAGCCTTATATTTTGACCGAGGTACCGGCCTTTGACATATCCGGTTTGGTCTTCATTGACAATGATTGGAAGAACACTTGAAATCCTGTGTGCTATAACTTTGGTAGCGATTTTGTAATCAACATTGAGTAAGCTTAAGGGTCTCCAGTTTTCAAGGAATGACTTGTCTTTCCTTTTTTTTGGTATCACCTTGATAATGCCCTGTTTTTGCGTTATGTTCAATTGTCCATGTTCATATGCGTAGTTGAGACTTTGTACCATTTCTTCTCCTAGCAAAGACCAGAACTGCAAATAAAATTCTACAGAAAGGCCATCTGTTCCTGGGGTTTTATTTTTGGAACACTGTTTTAATATGAGAAAGCACTCCTCGTTGAGAAGCGGTCACAAATAAATGAAAAGGTGCCAGCATAAATTTATCAAATTTGTACAGTTAAAGCCGCGAAAAATTAGGAAGTTCTAGGGCAAAGCAATCAATGACGGCAAAGTTAGAATCTGGCACTTTTGACTACTTTACTAACAATTAGCAAAGGAGGCAAGGGAGTCTCAAGTATGCATATGACCTAAATGTAAACAACTCCCTTGAAAATGTGACAGCTTACCGTGCAAGATGGATTCCCGAAGCTGTCTTGTGATTTAAATAAGATCAGATAGCGATTTTACGAAGACAAAACTTTTGCATAGAAAGGAAACTTCTCAGTTTCAGGTCCACGGTAAATTTGACCATTAATTACAAGTCTGTCCACGTTGAACGAGGCTGAAGCCTTTTCCCTCTTGGCCTTTCTTAGCACTGGTAGTAGCGCCTTCCTCATTTCATCTATTTCCTTGGGATAGTCATCTGCGACGCCGATCTTTAACTCAGGGTCGATGTTCTTCACGTGCTTAAATATACGGCCCTTATCTTTGTAAAAACTCAGCTTGGCTATAATAGGTCTTGGTCTATTCGTTGGTGTCCTTGCTGAACGTTTAGTTGGCATGCGGTGTACTCTTTCGAATTTTAAATTCGCCACGTCTTCCTTCGGCATTTTGAGCTCGTTGACAAGAAGAAGTTTTACGATCCTCTCTGTTTCGTATGGGTTACTTTCAGCTTCTGCTTCTCGCACTCCAAAGAATTTAATGTTACTTCGCCTTGACTGAGCTTCAGTTTTAATGTTGCGTATGGTCTGCATCTGGAGATCTTGCTGGACATATTGCAACTTGTCTCTGGAGTTGTTTAGTTCGGCTCTCATTTCATTCTGGTTGTTTCGCAAATCGTGTACTTCGTCTGTCGCCCATTGTAATGTTTTCTTTTGCTCTGTATTTTCTTCCTTTAGCTTCGCTAACTGGGTCTTAAGGTCTTCAATTAGAGGACAAAGAGTTAAGAGCTTGTCAAGCTTCTGATTAATTTCTTCAAAGTGAACAGCGCTTGTCTGGTCGTCGTCTTGGTCAACTTGGTCGCCATGTTGACCGCAAATCATGTCAGAATCGTTAGTTGCTTCGTCCGTTTTGGAGCTGCTTCCTCTTTGACGTTTCCTACTTCTTCCTCTTTTGGGCTCATTAGGTTTTCCACTATCTTCAGGCATTTCAATGATTAGCTTCGGGAACGTGGTCACTTGTTACTCTGCCATTTCGAGGAGCAACGAAAAACATGTCCGACCACTAGCATGTTTGAGGTAGAAGAACATTATCTCACTTACTGTAAATCCTCGAATTAGCGCCCCCCTTGAATAAGCGCCCCTCCTATCAGCTGAAATTTAAAATGAGCGCCCCCCTCGAATAAGCACCCGTCTTCCCTTCCCATTTTGTGGACAAGTAATAAGACCACAAAGGATGTATAGTTTTCGTCATGTAGTCTTAGATTTGTACATTGTTTCAGTTTGTGAACACGTTTAGTGAACACGTTGAATAAGTTAAGTACTAACGGTGCCGCGATTTGGGAAAAATTAAATGAGCGCCCCTCCTCGAATAAGCGCCCCCCTCAAATAAACGCCCCCCCATCTTCTCCTAAATTTGAAATAAGCACCCCGGTCGCTTATTCGAAGATTTACGGTAGGTGTATAAATAAAGGATTCTGGTCTCACTTAGGGTGTTGATGACAAAATGCCACAGTTTTTAGCTGTCAAAGTATCCTTTAGGGTGAACTTGAAAAACAAATGTGAAAAACGCCCTTTTTTTGTCTTTAGGCTTGATTTCTGCCGGTCCCTAGAGTCTAGACCAATAGAGCAGGCTCCTTTCTTGAACAGCGACTTTCAATAGAGCCTAGTGCATTTTAAGTAGTATCTTGTAGGGATTAAACAAAGCTAGAGCCAGGCCCACATTGGTCTCCTTTGGGGGTTAATTCACATTTTTCAACCACCATCCCTAACCTTTTCATATGTCAAAAAAATATTATTGGGTTATTTTACATGGAGAAAACGAAAAACTCTAACTTTTTTGTTTTAAATCTGACATGTATTCACTTCCTAGGAGAAACGAGGAAAAGACAACCAAACTACAAGGTATCATGCAATGAAAGACTATTGGTGTTATTTTGTTTGCTTTCATGTGGTTGTGAATTAGTCTTGCCTTGAAAGAAACTTATTCTAATAATTATTATAAGTTTTAAAGTTAATCAAAGTAATTATATTATTTTATTTCAATAATTTGATTAAATTTTAATTCAGGTATTAAAATGCCCTTAACCATGGTTTTCTTATCTTCTTGAGTTTTCTCATCACTTTCTGAGTGTCAAAAAAGTATGTCATTAATATTAATAATGTTTATCATTTATTATGAAGTCATACTTTGCTAATGATTTAGTTAAGAATCCTGTGTATGGAAGCTCTGACATTCCACTGAGTTCAGCAACAGAAAGCCATGTCAGAACTTTGATGGATCAAGATAGTCAACCAACATACCAGGACCTTATAACTGACAATGGTAAGATATAATGACTTGTGACTGACTTTTAATTAGTTATTTCTCAGTAACAGCTAGAAATGGAACCCCATGATTTGGGCTGAGTTGATCACAATAAAAAATTGATACTCTGCATACCAGAAAAGAGGCTTAAAAAAATTACCATTCATTTACAATAAACAGTTGCAAGAAAAAAAAATTTAAGAGCTTAAAAAGGTTCCTTCCAGTCTTCCAGGACAAGTAGATGAATTCTCCTTCTGGGCGAGAAACTTTCCATTTTTACTTGCCTGATGGGCAAGGATCAGTCGTCACCCTCAACTAAATCATTAAAAGAGCAACCTACAGTAAGACTTGCCCAGGGCAAGCAAAATGCGAGAGCTACTTGTCCCAAGGGCAAGGCTCAGGAAATTATTATTATTTTTTTTTTTTTGCAAGACTTGTTTAACATATAATTATGTGACTTAACTACCAGTAGCCTCACATACACATGCATGGACTATTTTCACAACAAGCTGTCTTCACATTTTAAAACACATGGTACTGATCAGTTTTGGTTGTTTTTCTTGTTTTCCCACTAGGAAAAATGAGTGGGGCAGCAATATACAGCAATCCTGATGATGATGATTATGATAACTACAATGCTTACCAAAGTCTGGACAAAAAAGTACCAGGGAGTCCTGTTTACCAGAGTTTGACAAAAGAACAGCTTGACAAAGGAAAACCAACTCCAAAATCAAAGCCTAGTGTAACAGTACCACCAAGAGAAAGACCTAAAGTCACAGCAGAACCAGTGTATAATGTTACTGAACAACCTGACACAGAGCAAGGTACCATGCCAGAGAAAGTGAATGGAGGTCTAGAACAAGATGGTGATGAACACACACAAGAGCCAGTTTATAATGTGCTTGATGAGTCTGATACAGAAGAAGATTATGAAGCTCCAAATGTTGGTGATTCTCTGTACAATGTGCTTGAAGAGCCTGAATCCATGCAGGATCAACAGCAACCTCTGTATAATGTGCTAGAGAGCTCTGATGCTGAAAAAAGCAGTCACCAAGGAGCACAGGGTTCATGTGGTTTAAGTGATGAGCCTGTGTATAATGTTGTTGAGGGGCCAGATTCAGATGGACCAAATAAGAATGGTGGTGGCTACGATGCTCCAATTGGGTCCTCCTCTCCAGGTGGCCATGGTAACCCAGCCTATGAACAAAGCCTTGATTTTGGACCAAATAAGAATGGTGTTAGATGCGGTGCTCCAAATGGGTCCTCCCCCCCAGATGCCCATGACAATCCAGCCTATGAACAGAGCCTTGATTTTGATGTACCATATGCCTCGGTACAAAGGCCTGGGCCACAAAGAGAGTCTGTCTATGAACCCCTGAGGGGACCTAATGATCAGGATCTTTATGAGCCCCTAAAGTAAAGGAGAAGGTAAAATGCCAAGAAGCTGTAACGAACTGCATTATTTTGTTGTAGTTCTCAAACTGCTGTAAAGGTAATAATTTCAATATGGTACTACATTAATTGACAAGGCAAATAATTGTTAAATTGGTTGCAACAATCTGCACAGTGGCACCACAGTTTTTTTAATACTGCTGCAACAAACAAATTTGTGACAGTTTTTTTTTTTTAAAAAAAACTTAACATTGGCCAATTTATATCAAGCATTTCTTTTGGCTGGTGACAAGTACACATAATCTGGTATAATACTGATTTAGATGAATGGCAGGTCTTTATACATGCCTTATTCCTTTTGAAAAAAATAACTCTTATCTCACAAATTGAAAGTTTGCAATACTTGTGTATGCAGTCAGTGATATTATTGATAGCCGGAACAGGAAGTCTGTTTTCTGACACAGGAGGAAATTTTATGATGTCTACATGTAGGCTTTTGTACATTATGCTTATATTTCCCCACTAAAATGCTCTACCTTAATGCTCCATTTTTCCCACTGAAATGCTGGGTCTCCCCCACAAAAAGTCACTAAAATGCTCGGTTAATGCTCGTACATAGGGTTTTTTTTTTGGTTCAAAAAATTTAATGTGTTAACACAATTAGCAGCTCAGGGAGCTTAAAAATACATATACTTAGCATAACTCAACATATGTAATAGTTTTAATAATGATCTTTAAATGTGATTTGACTACTGCTGACCTCTCCTCAGTCTTTACTCGGCTGTATTAGGGTGGCATTTGCAATTTTTCAATTTCAACTTTAGTCTTCATTTTCTCATGAAAAATAATTTTTAATTCTATTTTCTGTACGTGGAAAAAAAATAAATTTTCAGTGAAATGCCCCTTAAATGCTTGAATAATGCTTAATGCTTAATGCTTAATGCTTTTGCTTCACTAAAATGCTTGAAAAAATGCTAGCATAATGTACAAAAAAAGCCTATTTACATGCTGGTTTTAATTCCAAACAATATATTTTGGTACAGATAATAGAGCAAAATATTATATAATAAAGTAAAATAGAAACAAACTGTAATGTTATTGGAAGTTCTAGTTATTAGTCATAAAATGACTGTATTTTATTTTGGGCTCATTCATACAGCCTTTTGCATGTGAATTTAAAGATAGAAATTTGACTACTTCCAAATTTTTTTTTAGACATTATTTTCAGTTAATTTTGTCATTAGTTACCAAGAGAGAAAGAAAAAATCAAAAGCTGGCATGTAGGATTTTGTCAACATGTGTACAATTCTTCCCAGATATCCGTACATTTCTTCTAGTGCTAGGGAGAATTTGATGATTAATTAACAAATTCTCATAACTTGTCCCCGTTCATTTCCTGTAGTATCATTTGGGAGAATTTGATGATGCAAAAGACCTAATGTCAACATACAAGTTGTCCAACTTTTTGCCATTAATCTCTTATGGTGCTAGTTTGGAAGATTTGGTTGTGCATAAAGACAGTTTCTCTGTGTTTTTTTGTGTCATAGAGAGAACCAAGAAAAAGAAGAGGCATGTGATTTTAAAGGCAATATTTTATGTTGTATTGCTCAGATCACTTTGTTGGTTTATAATCTGCGGTAACCATGCAAGTCCTTATTTTATAAGCAGCTGCCCGAAAGATATCAAAAGTCTAGCTTTGCCAATATGTGGCAAGGTCAAGTGTTCTCTGTTAAAACATTTCTTTACACTGTTTGAACACTAGATACATGTAAGTTGTTAAAAAAGTATTTTAAAAATAGCTATATTTTTTGTCGTTTTTTTTAATTCTATGAACGTTTCAATGAAACTTGAAACCACCCAGGTCATGAAATGGTCTTCTTTAAGTAAATATTTTTTTTAATGATAAAGGTAACTCTGCATGACTTGTAAGTCTATATGGCGTGAGGTGTGCTTAGTGATAAATAGTGTTAATTTTGAAAGACATTTAATATAGACTTGTAATGACAATTTATATTTTTAACCGAATTGTGTATAAAATGGTAGAAGGAGATGACATTGCTATAATTGATATTTTAACGATTAAAATAAAAAAAGTACCTTAGTTAACTACGCTCTGTGCTCCGATTTATAGAGTGTTTGGGGGTGACTACAATGCTTTGTAACGAGAAACTGAGAAATGCAGAATGCAGAAAATTGTAGACCCTTCGCCCTCAAGGACCACGGGTCAATAGCCCATTCGGCTTCGCCTCATGGGCTATTGACCCGTAGCCCGCAAGGGCTACGGGTCTAATTGTTAAATAGAACTTAGTCTCACGGGCGAATCCAGAATTTTTCTTAGGAGGGGGTGCACCACTAAGAAGGAAGGGCACCACTAAGGAATGGCGCAACTGACTGGTGAGGTAAACAAAATTTAGAAAGCCGCAAGTCATCTCAGAGGGGGGAGGGGGGGTGCGCGTAGTCCCTGCACCCTCCCACTAGATCCTCCCCTGAGTCTCCCCATCGAGCGTGACTCGGAAGAATGCGCGACGAAAAAATGGCCGCGCGAAATGCGATTTCTTTCTCGCTCGACGTTCTGTGATAGGGGGGGCTGTTCTTGTAGCCTAACGAGAAGGAACAGTTAAAAAGAACTTTCTAAAATTTTGATAAAATGTACTCTGCCGCTTTGTGTTTTAAATGGGATCACGCACATGTAGACAATTTTGTAGAGGCACGTCACGCTCTGGCTG